>NW_024424564.1:6486994-6534412 GCF_017311325.1 Ursus maritimus | reverse complement strand
GGCTTAAGGAGAGGTTATTGGGTTAATGCTGTTAGGCCTCACTTAGACACCTTTTCTCATTGTGGACAAAGGGAGATATTCATCATTCCTCTGGAGAGCTATAAAGACTAACTACAGTCATTATTTTTTAGTTGATGAGGGATGTGTGCCTTACATTCTTGGGAAACTTTCTCTATATTCTTTTGCTTGACTGAGAACTGTCCTCTAGTAATGGACTTGGAGCAGCCATCCTGACTGCCACTCATAGGGTTTTCTAAAAGAAGAGAATTTCTCCCCACCCACCTCCATTGCCATAAAACAGGATTAGGATGGTAAGTACCTAGAGTTTTGTTGACCACTGTAGAAATTAGGAAGAATTTGCATTTAGCTGCTGGTAATAGAGAACTGATTATAGTAACGTAAACCCATGAATATTTCTTCTTTCATATAAAAAAGTCCAGAAATTGATATTCTAGTGCTGGTGAGGCAGCTTCCTGAAGTCTTCAAGGACCCCACTTTCTTTGACTATTTTCAACCCACATTGCACATGGCTTTCTTCTATAAAATAGATTTATGGTCCAGCTAGCCCTTGGATCTTGAGTCATTTTATCTACATTTCCAGGAAGAAGGAACAGTAGAGGGGCCAAAAAGGGTCTATCCAATAACCTCTGTTTACATGTCACTGGCCAAATTGGGTCACACACACAAACCAACCAGCTACAAAGAAGGCTGGGAAATGTAGTCTTTTAATTAGGCCCATTATTATTCTGAATAAAATCAGAAAAAAGTGAGAATGGATATTGGGTAGATAACCAGCAGTCTGATACAAACTGATCCCAAGGATCAGTGGTCCTTGCAGTTAGGCGTTGATGAATCAGAGATTGAGAAAGACTGAGAAAACAAGAAGTGTGAATTTTGAACAAAATATAAGCAATAATTTTCTTGCGTTTGATAACTCCTTTGCAACTAAAAATTAGATTTTTAACCCAAGGGTCTGTGGACCCATGTCCACAAATGGACTTTACAGGTTTTTTAAAAGTCTTGGAATTTTTTGGAAATTTCTGTCTATAGCAAGTAATTTTCTAGGGAAAGAGTTCATAATGTTTCTCAGATTCACAAAACCATCAGTGCATGCTGAAAGGGTAGAACAGCTGTCCTAGAACATAAAATCCAAGCAACTGGAAAATTCCTTCATACTTGGATCCAAAAATATTTTCTCCTGTCCCATCTTCTCATGTCAATGATTCAGCACACAGAAAAGAATCCATTTTGATTATGGACTATACATTCAGTTCTCTCACAGTCTAAAATTCCTTCTGCCAATTTCCCAGTTAGTGAATGCCTACTTAAGCCCGGGAAAACAGTCAAAATAAATATCATCTCTCCTGGAAAACCTTCCTTAACTCCATACATAGAATTGTTTTCTCTTCTGGGATTTTATAGTAGTGATAATGCCTAAGATAACAACTTTAGAAATAAGGCTGCCACCACCTAGAAAGCTAGATGGAGAAGGTATGGGGTTAGATATGGAACAGATGGAAATCAAAGGAATTATGGGTGCAGAATATGATTTATCACTGGGGGTATGGGATTCTGGCTGCTAAGAGAAATGGGAATGAGTATGGCTTACATGTTGAAAACTGCCAGTCTGACAAATTTTTAATGCCATATGGACATTCTCTTTCTTTTTCTTTTTTTTTCAGATTTTATTTATTTGAGAGAGAGAGAGCGTGAGCTGGAGGAGAGGGAGAGAGAATCCGATGCAGACTCTGCACTGAGTGCACAGCCCGATGCAGGGCTCAATCCCGTGACCAAGAGATCATGACCTGAGCTGAAACCAAAAGTCAGCCACCCAACCAACCGAGTCACCTGATGCTCCCATTCTCTTCTTTTTAAACCATTTTGTTGAGGTATAATTGACATGCAAAAAGCTGTACTTAATGTATACTGGGCCTCATTCTTTCCCTTCCTTCCTTCCTTCCTTCCTTCTTCCCTTCCCCCTTTCTTTCCTTTCTTTTCTTTTCTTTTCTTTTCTTTTCTTTTCTTTTCTTTTCTTTTCTTTCTTCTTTCTTCTTTCTTTCCTCCAGTATACAGGGCATTCTTGATCCATTCTACCAAGATCTTATATTTGAAATAATGAAAAATAATAATATTATCTTTTATGCATATGCATGGTTCAATTCTATTTACTAAAACTGTAATTATGTTCAAGATTCTCTTCTAAACACCACAAGAGAGACAAAGATCATGAAATATACAAAAATACTTTCTAAAGACGCTTAGAGTGTGATGGAGAACTTTGAACAAGTATGTAGCTATAATACCAGAGAGAATGTGATGAACAGTAGGAGAAATTCCAAATAAAGTAAAGTAAGATTGTAATAGGAAAAGACTTCATATTTCAGGGAGGGGATCATGAAATTTTTATGAAGGAAATAATAAGTGAGATAGGCTTTCAAGAAGCAGCCAGATTTCCAGGGGTATAATATTGCAGAAGGTGATCCAGAGTAAGCATGAGTAGAGATAGAAAATGGGTTTTTAAAATGAACCAGCTTGATTGAACTACAGGGTTTGGGTGGAAGAAGAGTGGAGCGAAGCCTTGAAATTTGATTGAGTCATATTTTGGAGGAACTTGAATAGTAAGACTGACGAGTTTGTGCATAACCTGAGAAGTTGCAATTAAAAAAAAAGTAGCTGGCATTTGTCTTTGATTTTGGCAGCCTAGTAGTTGGACCCTTTTCTCTTTGGGGAATTCTCTTCCTTATGGGTCTGAGTGAAGGGCAAAGACTTAGAGCTCATATAAATGTTAAATATTTGCTTTTCCAGTCTTTCTTAAAGTGCAGGCAGTTATGTGACCCAGACTCTACTGCACGATATCAGACCTTGTCTCAGAAAATAGTGCCATAGGAAAGATGGGTCAGGAGCTCTCTTTCATCAGGCAGAAGCAGTAGCAAGGCTGCGAGAAATGGCAGTGGCAGTGAACGAAGTGCAAATGAGCTTCCGGTGCAGAAGCTGGAGTGGTGTGAAGGCAGTAGCTTGGGGTTGGGGTGGCTCTGCAGTTTCCTGCTCAGACAGCTCCGTGGAGGTTGTGCTTTGCTGTTTGCAGCTTTGCTTCAAGTCCTCTTAATGTTTCAGTCAACTCACCAAAGTTCTTTACAAATATTTCATTATAGAAAATTTCAAACACACAAGAATAGAGATCAGATTCAGGCTTGATTTTTGGCAAGAATACTTTATAGGTGGTATTCCAATCACAACAAATCAGGAAGCATAAAATGATCAGTTGTTTCTTTTTTTGTTCTTAAGATCCATCAAGTAGGTTCGGGTGTTATCGACCTAGAGTAAGGTTCCTTGGCCTTTTTCCTGGTAGCATTGTTGACATTAGATACTGGTGTGGCATGAATAGGAAATTAAGGTTATCCAAGGACAGATTTATGGGAACAACTTATATCTGTTCATTATATTTTTTTCTGAGCCAACTCCCTTCATCTCTTTGGCTTCAGAATTTGTGGCCCTTCCTTTGTTGTAAATGACTCCCCCTTCAAATGTCAGAGTGAGCAAGCTGCCCTAGAAATTTGTAGTTAATGGGGTGCCTGGGTGGCTTAGTCTGTTAAGCATCAGACTCTTGGTTTTGGCTCAGGTCATGATCTCAGCGTTGTGAGATCAAGCCCTTGGGATTGGTGTTGAGTCTGCTTGAAATTCTTTTTTTTTCTTTTTTAAGATTTTATTTATTTATTTGAGAGAGAGAGAGAACAAACAGTGGGGAGAGGTAGAGGCAGAGGGAGAAGCAGGCTCCCTGCTGAACAAGGAGCCCAATGCAGCACTCGATTCCAGGACCCTGGGGTCATGACCTGAGCTGAAGGCACATGTTTAACCAACTGAGCCACCCAGGTGTCCCTCTGCTTGAGATCCTGTCCCCCTCCTCCTCCCTCTCTCTCTATTCCGCCCCCTGCTCATGGGTGAGCTATTTCTTTCTCTCAAATGAATAAAATCCTAAAAAAAAAAGTTGTAGTTAACAATACTGTATTATATACTTTAAGTTGCTATAATTAAAAATCTGTTTTTTTGAATGTCTCTTTTTTCTGTGTTCATTTTTGTTGTTTCTCTTGTTGATGTGATGTATCATGTTGATTGATTTGCAAATTTTGAACCACCCTTGTATCCCAGGAATAAAGCCCACTTGATTGTGGTGAATGACTTTTTTTAAAGTTTTTATTTAAATTCCAGTTAGTTAACACACGGTGTAATATTAGTTTTAGGTGTACAATATAGTGACTCAATACTTCCACACAAGACTCGGTGCTCATCACAACAAATGCACTCCTTAATCCCCATCACCTATTTACCCATCCCCCCATCCACCTGCCCTCTGGTAACCATCTGTTTGTTCTCTATAGTTAAGACTCTATTTCTTGGTTTGCTTCTCTCTCTCTTTTTTCCCCTTTGCTCATTTGTTTTGTTTCTTAAATTCCACATGTGAGTGAAATCATATGATATTTGTCTTTGATGGACTTATTTCACCTAGCATAATACTTTTTTTAAGTGTTTTTTTTTATTATATTATGTTAGTCACCATACAGTACATCCCTGACCTAGCATAATACTCTTTAGCTCTATCCATATCATTGTAAATGACAAGACTTCATTCTTTTTTTATGGCTGAGTAATATTCTATTGTGTATGTCTGTATATACATATACTACATCTTTATCCATTCATCTGTTGATGGATACTTGGGCTGTTTCCATAATTTAGCTATTGTAGATAAGTGAATGAATTTTAAAATGCATTGTTGGATTCAGTTTGCTAATACTTTGTTGACGATTTTTGTGTCTGTGGTCATCAGAGATATTGCCCTGTAGTTCTCTTCTTTTTGTAGTGTCTTTATCTGGTTTTCGTATCAGGGTAATGCTGGCCTCATAGAATGAATTGGGAAGGTTTGCTTCCTCTTCTATTTTTTTTGGAATAGGTTGAGAAGAATAGGTATTAACTCTTCTTTAAATGTTTGGAGGAAGGCACCTTGATGGCTCAGTCGGTTAAGCATCTGCCTTTGGCTCAGGTCACGATCCCAGGGTTCTGGGATCAAGTCCTCCATCGGGCTCCCTGCTCAACAGGGGGTCTGCTTCTCCCTCTACCTGTGCCTGCCACTCCTCCTGCTTGTACTCTCTCTCGCGCAAATAAATAAATAAAATCTTTAAAAAATATATAAATGTTTGGTAGAATTCATTTGTGAAGCCACCTGGTCCTAGAGTTTAGTTTGCTGGGAATTTTTTGATTATGGATTCAATTTCATTGCTGATAATTGTTCTGTTCAAATTTTCTACTTATTTCTGTGTCAGTTTTAGGAGGTTAAGTGTTTCTAGGAGTTTGTCCATTTCTTCTAGATTGTCCAATCTGCTGGCATATCATTTTTCATAATATGAAACACGTCTTTTGGAATAGCACACCAGGTTTTATAGAGGAAATAATATAGTATAAGGACATACCCTTGGTGATTAGCTGCTCTGGGAGTACCAAAATACATGTAAAAAATTGCAAACTTGTCTACTCTGTGTCTTTTGTATCCTATATCAAGGGGAGATAAGATAAAAATCTGTTCTTCTGTGGTTTTGTATGATGCCAATTTTTGGAATGATAATCAACTTTAAAATACGAATATTTCCCTCATTATATAATAATGCTTTATCATGAAATAAAGCTATTAGAAAGAATTTAAAAATTCTAAAAAAGCAAAAAGAAGAAATAAGATTATTCATAACTGTATGACCTGGAGACAGTCACTTTTTAATATTTTTGGTGAATTTCTGGTTCCATTTTTCTAAGTACATTTCCCCCTTATAGTTGAGACACTGCTGCATGTAAGCACTGGGAACAGTGCTTGATGTATAGTAGATGTTCAGTAATTGTTAGCTACTGTTATTGCCATATGATATTTTAAATCCTTTCTCTTAAGTTTATTTGATAACAAAAATATTTTATCAAGTTATAACTAATGCCTTATAAATGCATTTTAAGCTATGACTATCCATTGTGTGAATGTGACATAATTTATTTAACCATTCCTTATTTTTGGATATTTAAGTGATTTCCAAATTTTATTTTGTTATAAATAACAACATAATGGCTTATATGTATCATCAAGCTTCCTAACCTAGAATCCTTGTGATGTTTAGCAACCAGGCTCATATCCTATGTATAGGGCACTCTGTCCCTAGGGGAATATTTCTCTTAAGTGAAAATCACTTATTTTGGTAGTTCAACCTTCTGGGATAAAATCCAGCAGTAAGAATGTCTCAGTAAAATTTTCTGAGCAGCCAAAGATGATACCATTCAATCTAAGCACCAAAGCTACTATCTTCAGCTTCTGAGAGAGTGCACAAGTGCTTTCTCAAAGCCTATTGATTTTCCATTTGTGTGCAATTCAACCACTTTTCCAACGGATTTCCCAACTCTTAACAAATAAGAAGTGGGAAATTAGGAGGCAATTTAAGGAAAGCTACCAGATGGAGGCACAGTGAAAACATCAAGTTCCTGTGATGGGTCTACAGGGCCAAAAGAGAAGGAGAGATTGTAAATTCAAATAAAAGAACACAGAAGCACAAGACCATATCACATGAAATTAATGTAAAGAAATGCTCTTCATTCGATGATGGTGTGTTACTCAGTCATCATTAGAATCAATAAATATTAGTTGATTTACTTAAATATGTGTGTCAATAGTAAGGTCAGGAATTCTACTTAAAGTTTTCTGAATCTCCAGTGTGAAGTGTTATGTTAATTTAATAACCCATTTTAAACAATGGCTTCTAGTTCTTCATAGTAGAAAAACAAAGCATTTATTAGCCTTTAGTGATTTACATGGACACACAATTCTAGAGGAAAAAAAAATCATTGCATTGTTTCTGGCAACCTCATATTAATGCTAGTTTCCCAGGAGATCAGGGGAGGAGTTAGTTCTAGGTGTCATTAGCTTGCTATGAAGTCCTGGGCAGGTCATTTAAGGTCTTTTGACCACAGTCTTATTACACATTGAATAAGAACATAACCCAAATGCTCCTACCAGCCTATGAGCACAAACAAGGCCACATAAAAGCTCCAGTTATGATGGCTCTTACCATCCCTTGCTCATCCAGGATCCTAGTCTGCAACCTTGCAAAGTCTCTGAGCCCATTTTTTTCTGATATCCCCAAGTGGTGAAGTGGGGAAACATCTCAGATGTTCTCTTCAACAAGTCTGTTCTAGTTTTCCATGTTTTCTTATTACCAAGGTGTTTCAACACCACTTCTTTTGCCGGTGCCCTTCTTGAGAAGGATGATTTCCAGACCATCCACTGTAATGTCTGAGTCCAGGGTACCCCGAACTGCACTAAGGCCATGGTAGAATGAGGACGAGGCATGGCTTTCCACAAGTGCTGTTCAACATTTTGTTAACACAACACCAAACGTACTCTCCATACTCTTGGAGAGTCATGAAGCTTTTCATTAAACGAGCTTCTTAAGAATCTACCTCCACAAAGGATCAAATCCAGCTCTCCAGACCATTAGCAGTTGGCTGTTATTCCATCCTTCTTCACCATCTGTCTCTCATCTCTTCCTGGAACTTTCATTTTTCTTTCATACACTCTCCCCACCCATGACAAAAACCAAACTCTTACCTAGCAACTCATGGACACACAGATGATTCAAAAAGAATTGATCATTGCAAATAGTCTCTAATCAATAATGAGGTTATATATGTAGTCAACACTAGTTTGTAAAGGAATGATTTCTATTAGTTATATCTAGTTATTTCTAGGATATGAAAGAGAATAAAAGATTGCTATTATCTTTAAGTCCAATATGGGCCCCTCATGTCATATGTGTGTCCTATCATATAGCACCCATCAATCCTATAATCTAAGTCATCCCAGTCCTTTATAACATTCACCATCAATGATTAAAAAAGCCACCCATGATGCCACTTCTTCATTTCTCCAAGGCTGTCAGAAGAGGTGGTACTAACAAGAGATTTTTGACATAGCCCCATGTGAATATAGATATAAATTTTTATCTAGTCACCAAGAAATACAAATTTTGAAAGGTTCAGTTCTTTTTAATTCGCTCTAGAGCAGCCCTCCTTGCATTCAGCCCCACCACCAGTCCAATTACTCTGCACTAATCCTGATTTCTAGTCTAGGATCTGCTGNACCCTGCTACTAAAGTATTAGACCAAAGAATATTTAAGGTTCCATCTAGTTCTAAGTTGCATGATAATATCCTCAAGGCATAGAACATTGTGCTTTAGGTGGGGCTGATAAACACAAGGAAAATTAAAGAGAAAGAAAGGTAACAATGTTCTTTATTAACTGAAGGAGCAAAGAGGAAGGAAGACATCAGGGAATAATTACTGGACTCATGGCTTTGGAGCTGGGATGTGAAGTAGGATTGGCTGGGAAGAGTTGGGGTACGGGCAGGTCTCAGAAGATAGAACCATAGTAGTGTCTTTCAGGGAAGAATTTTCTCTGCTCTGATTCCGTTGGGTCTTTCCTCATTTTTTTTTTTTTTTGGCTCCCTTTTTTGCAGTTTGCTTTCGTCAATTACTTTATACTTAATGTTATCTTGTCACAAATGAATTAGTGTTGCATACAAAACAATTTATTGCTTGACCACTGAGCCAAATACAGTTAGGCATAATTGATTAACATGGATATTTGGTTTTTGCTTAATGTTGTTTCAAAAATTTTCAATCTGGTTTACTATTCTCAGAAATTTTCATAAGAAATAATCTAGTGCCTTAAACTCCTTAAAGTGTGAAGAAGCCCATTAAAATTGATTGAATGGTAATGCTTTCCCTAATGAGCCCTGTTTATATTCTTCTTCCATCATACTTGTTGCTTATTAAATTAACTCTATTTCACTTGTCACTTTCCGTTATGGAAAAACGGAGCTCACTTCCTGCTCTTTTGAAAGCAAAACATCTAAATTTGCTTATTGTAGCACAAAATTCACCATGAAGTGAATTCCTTAGCCTATAAGCCAAGGTTTCTACTTCTATAACTACCAGAGATACTTTGTTAAACATCATTTTCACCTATAGTAACTAAGTTTGGGTTAGACTATGTAGAACATTGAATGGAAAATTACATCCGGCTAACAAAACCCAGTCCCATTTCAATTTTGTATCAGATTTAGACTATTACCTTGTGCAAGTACTTTACCTTTGAGTTATTCATGATTTTTTTTCCTGCTCTTTATTTTATTAGTTTTTACATCTATCTATCTATCTATCTATCTACCTATCTATCATCTATCTATCTATCATCTATCATCTATCTATCTATTCATTCTACTGAAGTTCTAGAAGAAAAGTAGCTGTAGTATATTACTTATCCCAACAACATTTATAGCTGGTGACAATGTAAGCACTGATATGACCCTGTTGAGATGATGGGAGAAGGGGAATGTAGTGAAATAGACCATATAGAAGAGCCAAAAAATCATGACAAAACTGATAAATCAGAAGTGGCATCACACACATATTTAGGAATGCAGAAGAGATTTTTAAAAAATGGCCTGAGAGTTGAAAATGGTTGCCCCAGTGGGCAGTACCTGGGAGTGGCATGTGGTGATAAGGAGAACTGCTCTTTTTAGATGTATCTTTTGGTAGTACTTGATTTTGAAAACCATGTGCAACTATAAAACATTCATAACTAGTTTTAAAATAAAAAAGATATCTTTGATATTATTCTATTGGCTATATAATGGAAAGCTATTTTCAAAGATATAAGTCTCTGAGCCCTTTCATGAAGATGGCACCAAAAGAGAAGAAGGAAGCCCCTGTCCCCTCCCAAAGCTGAAGCCGAAGCAAAGGCTTTGAAGGTCAAGAAAATGGTGCTGAAAGGTGTCCATGGTCACACAAAAACGAAGATCTGCAGTCATGTACCTTCCCATAGCCCAAGACACTGTGTCTCCGAAGGCAGTGCAAATATCCTTGAAGGAATGCCCCCAGAAGAAAAAAGCTTGACCATTACACTACCATCAAATTCCCTCTGACTACAGAGTCAGCCATGAAGAAAGTAGAAAATAACAACACAGTTGTGTTCACTGTGGATGTCAAGGCCAACAAGCACCAGATCAAACAAGCTGTGAAGTTCTATGACATTGATGTGGCCAAGGTCAATACCCTGATCAGGCCTGATGGGGAAAAGAAGGCATATGTTTTACTGGCTCCCAACTATGATGCTTTGGATGTTGCCAACAAAATTGGGATCATCTAAACTGAGTCCAGCTGGCCAAATCTAAATATAAAATTTTTCACCATAAAAAATATAAGTCTCTGAAATAGTTTTTTTTTTTAAAGTATATCAAAGGACATCTTACTAACTTCATTTTATAAAGGGACATGAAGATGAAGGAGAAAGCAAATGATCATAAACTTCCAAAGAGATGGAAGAAAGATTAGGATGAAGATAGGTTTTTGCTTTAAGTTTAAGACAGAAATCCAGTTCTAAGCATACTATTACTGACATAGAATTAACACTCCAAGGATTTTTGTTTCAGCAAAACATTTTGTAGAAAAGCTGCAATTTTATACTCTTCAAGTTAGATTACATTTTGATTTTGAAGAAAATGGAATTCAAGAGATTAAGGATACAGAACAAAGTTATAAGAAGTCCATCAAAATATTGCTGATAAAATTAATGAGATAGGAAATCCAATAAAGAATTACTGTTTAGAAAAGGAAAGATCTCTAGCATGAAAAGGTCAGAAAATAAAAGAGTAAATAAAAAGTGCAATGACTCTAAAGACTGAAAAGAAAAAAAAATGGTGCCATAAATGGTTTAGAAATTCTATTGTGCCTCAGAATCAAATGTCCATTGATAAGTCGGGGGAAGCCAAAGAAAGAAGTTTGAAATGAAAGCTTTTTGTAATTGTTGATATATTTGGATTTAAAATCATGTATTTTTTGTCCTTTCTTTTGTATACCATCCTCTTCTAGTTTCTTTTTGTCTCTTTTCTTGCCTTCATATAGATTTATTACCCTTTGTCAGTCCATTGTCTCCCCTTTGTTAGTTTGGATTTTAATAAAAGATACATTTTAAAATACATTTTAATGGTAATACTAACATTTCTTTTCTGCCAAGCGAGAACAAAATTGATAATGTCAATTTGAAGTACAAGTTATTTGGCAATTAATTCATTTATGTGCTATCTAAATACACTTCAAAAATTGTAGAATATGTTCAAAGTCAATTTATCCTAGACCAACGCTGAGTTGTGATGTATGCATGGAAAGAAGAAAAAAACCAAAAAATACTAAAACTAAAACCTTAGACTTAAGCACTCAGTCTTTTGAAGTAACAGTGAGCAATTAAAAACCAATAATACTACTGTTTCTAACTTATGTTCATATTATCACTCTGAAATCTTCCAGATAATACTATTATTTATAGAACCAAGTTAATGGATCTAGGGACACGACAAGGATGCCCACTCTTGCCATTATTATTCAACATAGTACTAGAAGTTCTTGCAACAGCAATCAGACAACAAAAAGGGATAAAAGGTATCCAAATCGGCAAAGAAGAAGTCAAACTGTCTCTCTTCGCAGATGACATGATACTTTATATGGAAAACCCAAAAGACTCCACCCCCAAATTACTAGAATTTACAGAGCAATTCCATAATGTGGTGGGATACAAAATCAATGCTCAGAAATCAGTTGCATTTCTATACATGGACAATGAGACTGAAGAAAGAGAAATTAGTGAATCCATTCCATTTACAATAGCACCAGAAATCATATGTTATCTTGGAATTAACTTAACCAGAGAAGTAAAGGATCTATATTCTAGAAACTATAAATCACTCTTGAAAGATATTGAAGAAGACACAAAAAGATGGAAAAATATTCCATGCACATGGATCGGAAGAATAAACATAGTTAAAATGTCTATGCTACCCAGAGCACCATCTACTCTCAATGCCATCCTGATCAAAATACCAATGACATTTTTCAAAGAACTGAACAAACAGCCCTTAAATTTTGTGTGGGAACCAGAAAAGGCGAGTTCCAAGGAACTGTTGAAAAGGAAGACAAAGCTAAGAGCTCACGTTGCCTGATTTCAAAGCTATACTACACAAGCTGTGATCACAAAGACAGCATGGTACTGGCACAAAAACAGACACATAGACCAATGGAACAGGAATAGAAAACCAGAAGATGACCCTCTGCTCTTTGGGCAATAATCTTTGACAAAGCAGGAAAAACATCCAGTGGAAAAAGACAGTCTCTTCTAATAAATGGTGCTGGGAAAATGGACAGCTACATGCCAAAAAGAATGAGCTTGACCACTCTCACCCAATCGCTAAAGATAAACTCCAAATGGATGAAAGACCCCGATGTGAGACAGGAATCCGTCCCGAGCATTTACTCATCTGGAGCTAGAGGAAAAGTAAGACTAGAATGGGTTCTATTTTCAGATGTCCTGAGCGTTCAATTCTGTACATCTTCCTCAATCTCGGAAGGTGGGACTTCCATAGTTATTTCCAACCATGTGCAGTTGAATACTTCAACATGTTCTAATATACATGTGTTTTTTAAAGATTTTATTTCTTTATTTGAGAGACAGCTTGAAAGGGAGAGCATGAGCAGTGGGGAGGGGCAAGGGAGAGGGATAAGCAGACTCCCCGCTGAGCATGGAGCCCATCCCAGGACCCTGGGATCATGACCTGAGCCAAAGGCAGACTGTTAACTGACTGAGCCACCCAGTGGCCCCTGATATACACGTATTTTTAATAAATAGTTGACTTAATAGATACTATTTTCAAATGCTCCTGAAGAGGAGCAAGTTAATCGCTCCTTAGTCTCATCATATATATTTACCTCCAGTGGTACATACTCTATTTTAATATATCATTTCCTATGGTTTTTCTTGTTCTCTGACTCTTAAACATTTAATTCAACAAGAAAAAGAATAATGCAGTTCAAGGATTTGGGGATGGTAATACCATTTCACTAAGTTTATATACAGAATGAAGACATCTGTTTGGATTTCAGTTTCCATTCTGCATTATGGTACCCTGAGGAAATTTGCTATAAAATCCTGCCCAATAGGGCACTATGCGCATATGTGCTCAATAGTTTTCATATTTGTTTTAGTCTGCGAATGGACAGAACCCAAATAGAGATAAATATCTTTGTGAAATTTTTTATATAAATGTTAAAGAGTAACAAATTGGTGAGTGTGTGATTTCATATCTCCCGGTAAATCACACTTAGTACTCAACATCACCATCTCAATACTGTTGGCACTCATAGCCATTTCCACAAAGTCTATTTCAAGTATTCTTCACATTTTGGCTTTGGTTAAAGTTGCAAGAGTGTTACTTATAGATGTAGAAAATATTTTAAAATTAGCTTTCCTGGCATGGCCTGCTATAGTATTTCTCAAACTAGAATCCCAGACCACTGTGATTCTCAGACTATATTCTCCATAAATTTTTAAAATTTTGTATTTCTTTTGATGAAAATCTTTAAAAGTATATCTGGAGTTGTTGCATGCCTACCTTAAAACCAAATGTGGCAATTTCAGTTTTCATGTTTGATTTTGTGGTGATCATGGGATCATCTTAAATGATGTTGTTTATTTATAGATTTTATTTTTAAGTAATCTCTATATCCAACATGGGGCTTGAACTCACAACTCTGAGATTAAGAGTTGTATGCTCTTCTGATGGAGCCAGCCAGGCACCCCAAGTGATGTTTAAATTTTAGTAGGGGGATAGACTCTTCTCATCACTGGAGTCAGTGAGCGTATTCTCAAGATCATAGAATTCTCAAGTTAGGAATGTGCTGGATACCAGCTCTTTAGCTATTGCTTTCTCCAGACAGACCAGTGCTTCGCTTGGAGAAAGGTCTGTGAATCCATATATATATATATATATAGAAGACATTTTATTTATTTATTTATTTATTTATTTATTTATTTATTTATTTATTTATTGGTGGGCTCCATGCCCAACATGGGGCTTGATCTCAACACCTGGAGACCAAGAGTCACATGCCCTACCAACTGAGCCAGCCAGGTACCCTGATAAATATTTAATCATACTTTTTTGGGGGTGTTATCTTCTCTAAAAACTTTCTCAAACAAATATTTTTGTTGGACCATATAAAACTGCCTTGATTAAAAGTGTGGATATCCACATGCAAAGAATGAAATTAGACCCTTATCATATATCATACATAAAAATCAACTTAAAATGGATTTAAGACTTAAACATAAGACCTGGAACCAAAAAAACTCCTGGAAGAAAACATAGGGGAAAAGGTTCATGACATTGTTCTTGGCAATGATTACATAGATATGATACCCAAAGCACAGCAACAAAAGCGTAAAATCGACACGTGGGACTACAACAAACTAAAAAGTTTCTACATAGCAAAGGAATAATCAACAGAGTGGAAAGGCCAAACTATGGAATGGGAGAAAATATTTGTAAACCATATATATGATAAGGGCTTAATCTCCAAAATATATAAGAAACTCCTACAACTCAATAAATGCCCCCCTCATAACCCGATTAAGAATTGGGCTAAAAACTTGAATAGATATTTCTTCAAAGAAGACATATAAATGGTCAATAGGTATATGAAAAAAAGGCTCTCTGTTACTAATCGTTAGGGAAATTGAAACCAAAACCACAATGAGGTATCTGTCAGGATGGCTATTATTTAAAAAAAATAAATAAAAGACAAGTGTTGGTAAGGACATGGAGAAAAGGGAGCCCTTGCACACTGTCGGTGGAGGTGTAAATTGCACAGCCAATATGGAAAACAGTCTGGAATTTCCTCACAAAATTAAAAAATAGAACTATGATACAATTCAGTAATCCCACTTCTGAGTATTTACTTTAAGGAATTGAAATCAGGATCTTGAAGAGATGTTAACACTCCCAAGTTCATTGCAGCACTATTCACAATAGCCAAGATGTCGAAACAACTTAAATGTCCATTGACAGATGAGTGGATAAAGAAAATGTGGTATATACACACAATGGAATACCATTTAGCCTTAAAAGAGAAGGAAATTTTTTAATATGTGACAACCTGGATGAAACTTGAGGACATTATGCTAAGTAAAACAAGCCAGTCATAGAAAGACAAATACTACATGAGTGGCCTTATACAGGTGATCTAAAGTAGTCAAATTTATAGAATCAAAGAATGGAATGGTGGTTCTAGGGGCTGGGGAAATGGGGAAATGGAGAGTTGTTCATCAGTGAGCATAAAGTTTCAGTTAACCAAGATAAATAAGCCCTAGAGAACTGCTGTACAACATTATACTTGTAACCAATAATACTGTATTGTGCACTTAAACATTTATGAAGAGAGCAGATATCATGTTAGGTATTCTTTCTACAATAAAATAAAGTGAAAAAAAAATTAAAAAAATCCAAACCCCCAAATTATGAGTCTCTGTTCTCAGCTTACACTATTCCTCTCAACTTGTTATGTCTTCTTTCTTCAAAAATCCACCCATGATTAAAGACTACCTTTTCCTTTTAATGTTTCTAAAGGACTCTGAGTAAAAGTGATCTCTCCATCACTTTGTTCTGTAATCGTCTTCCTAATATCCTGAATTCTATCACTTTTGAAATCAAAGTATTGTCTACTAACTTATTTGTCTCCACTGTTATGGTAATGATTCATGCTCCCCTTGTGGCGTATATTTACAGATATCACAGCTGGGAAGGATTCATTAAAGTATTTGCTGAGGATACCTTAATAATGCTTGTTTAGTCCACTATTAAATTACTGCAATTCCTATTCAAGCCGCAAGAGAGCGACAGACTTACCCAGCCAAAGTCAGAAGCTAACCAGCAAGACTGCACGCTCATGGCTTTCTGGTGGAGTGGAACTCTTCCAAGAATATCAAGTTCCTGGAAATGAGGAGGAATGAGGGGTCAAAACATCTTTACCACAACAGTTAACATTTATTGCCGCTCCCCGATGTTGAGACAGCGAGCATAGTGTGTTTTTGGGCATAATCACATCTAATATGCACGACCCATGAGGTAGTTACTCTTACTATCTGAGTCCATTTGGAATGATTCTAACTCCTAGATCCCCTACAGTTACCAGTCAGTGCATGGACAGTTTTCCTTATAACTATGAATGTGTAGTGGAGTAAAGTGCAGATCAGGCTTGCCTATGAATTGCTATTTTTTTTTTTCAGGGCTTTATCTCCCCTCATTTTTCCAAACCTTAGTTTAATACTCCCATGAAACTTCATCAGAGTCCTTTAGAGTAGCTAGTTCTTTTTCTTACTGCATTTATACTGTGAAGGTACAAAGAGTTCATGTCTTCAAAGCCACATTACATTGGAAAACATGATTTTTAAAACTTCTACATTATTTAGCTATTATTATCTTACTCCCAGGTTAATGGAGATTCCATATTAACATACTCCTTATTTGAATTACCATCCATATTTATTGTTTTCTTAGGACAAAATAGTGGTGTTACCTTTTGCTTTAATTAATACAAAGCATCATCTCTCAAGATAGACTCTCCTGTCAACATAATTAATATGCTTTTAAAAAGTATTTAAAATTTTTTCCTTTTTAAAAAATGAATGTTTTCCATCAGTAAGTTGTGCAGCTAAACAACATGGATGGAGCTAGAGAGTATAATGCTAAGTGAAATAAGTCAGAGAAAGACATATACCATGATTCACTCATATATGGAATTTAAGAAACAAAACAAATGAACAAAGTGGGAAAAAAAAGAAGGGGAGGCAAACCAAGAAATAGGCTCTTAACAATAGAGAACAAACTGTTGGTTACCAGAGGGGAGGTGGGTGGAGTTATGGGTAAAATAAGTGAAGGGGATTAAGAATACACTTTTAATGATGAGCACTGAGTAATGTATAAAATCGCTGCATCACTATATTGTACACCTGAAACTAATATAACACTGTATGTTAATTATACTGGAATTAAAATTAAAAACTTAATAAAAAGTAAGTAGCACAACTAGCTAATTATACTTAAATTCTTCCATAGGTTTTACCAAATTTAAATTCAACAAATATTTATTGAGTACCTACTGTATACAAGGTACTAAGCTAAATACTGGGGACTTACTAGTATTAGTGCCAAATACTTGTATTTGACATCTGGAAGTTTTTGCTGACTGTATAATTCTCTTGTCTCATTTTGGTGGACTGGGGTCCCTTTCTTCATATTTAAAATGGGATCAACTTAAAGAAAGATTTGCTTTTACTTTTATTCTTTTGCTTGAGTACGTACAGTAGGTTGAATAACGGTGCCCAAAGATATCAGGTTGTACTCCTTGGAACGCGTAAATGTGACCTTATTTTGAAGAAGGGTCTTTGCATATGTGATTCAGTTAGTGATTCTGAGATGGGGACATTATCCTGAATTATCCAGTTGGGCCCTAAATACCACCACATGGATCTCTAATAAAAGAGAGGAAAAGGGAGATTTGAACACACACACACACACACACACACACACACACACACACTCGTGCTGGGGAGAAGACAATGTGAAGACGGAGACAGAGATTGGAGCGATGTGGCCACAAATCAAGGAGTGCCCCAGCCACCAGAAGCTGGAAGGTAAGTAGGAGGGGAGGCAAGGAATGCACTCTTGCCTAGAGTGTCCAGAGGGAGTGATGTCCTACTGACATCTCGATTCCACCCAGTGATACTGATTTTGGACTTTCAATCACCAGAAATATAAGAGAATAAATTTCTGGTAAGTCATGTAGTTTGTAGTAATTTGTTACAACTGCCATAGGTAACTAATACAACAGGTAAATCACTTAATGGTAATGGGCAGGATGTGGGGTAGCAGAGAAACAGCTTGTAGCTGTAGTGCCCAACACACTTGATTTTGTCTTCTGGCCCTGCCATTTTCTAGACTTTATTTAAACTCCATGAGTTTCAATGTCCTTGTTTATAAAAATGGACCTAGTAAAATCTATGTGGTTATAGTAAGTTATTGACTTAACAATCCTTAGAACAGCATCTAGAACTGAATAAGTGTTCAATAAATGCCTTTTGTCATTGTCGTCATTGATATTTACAACATGCTAGTGCTGAAAATCTAACTGGTGCATAGAAATTGACGCTTTGCTTCTCACTCTCAAGTTTCTAAAAAACAGTGGCACAGAGTAGAGCCAGAGAACCATGTGCAAATAATCTATCAAAATGGCCATCAGAGCATCCCCTCTTTGCTGGAATATACTTTCCATCTCACCTTGTTAATGCAACTCTTGTGTTCAGCTAAATTAAAAAGCTAAAGAATGGACTTAATGAGTGTTAATTAAGATGAGTCATATTTTGCAAATGTTAAGTCACTGGCCTAGAATAATGAATTTGGAATAAACAAAATTTAAAGTAGCCCCCTTCAAAAACAGGAAGCAGCTCAAATGAAACCTGGGAACAGATGGCAAGAGCAAAGTATGCAAAGGAAGAAAATCCAGCTGAACCCCCACCCTCCAGAGGGACCTGTTTAGGTGCCTGTTAGAGGGACCGCTGCCTGAAAGACGATGTTATTCTCCTAATTTTATTCTCTGCTCAGGAAAATGCTCTTTTGTTCAAAGGATGGGTTTCTCAGAAATTTTTCGTCATTTTGGAAATCATGCTGCAACCTAACTCTGAATTAAATTTGAGTAATTTAAATTAATGAATAATGGCAGCAGAAGTAAAAGTACTATAAAAACTCGTTCCTCCACATCTTCTTCCTATAATCCGTAAAAACTTTATTAAAGGACATAAATGTCTATCTGAATGTGGAGCTGTAATGAATTTATGTTTCATGATGGGAAGACTTCCCAAATGTCAAGTCTTTTCAAAATTATATTCAATGCAACCACAGTAAAAACTTGATAGGATTTTAAAATGGAATTAAAAAGCTAATGCTAAAGGTCATCCTTATGTGTTCAAGGACTGTCACAAAAATTCTGAAAAATGAAAAAGAATGAGGAGGAACGGGTCCTATTAGATGTTAAAATGTACCACAAAGCCAGAAATGTGTCTATGTATAGACAGAGATGAATTGAGAAAAAAATAAGAGTGTACAGAAACACATGTATGTATATGGAGATTAGGTATGTGATAAAGTTGGCACATAGTGGTGAACTATTTAGCAAATGGCATTAAAACACTTAGCTATAGAACTGAAAAGAAATGCAAAAATAGATTATTAACATACCATACAAAAAGATGAAAAAGTGCGTATATAACAAAACTAAAAAAAATACTGAAGGAAAACAGAAAAATATTTAGAAAATTTTGGATTAGAAAAAGTTTCTACTAAGCAATGCACAAATCCCCGAAACAACAAGGGAAGAAAATAAAACTCTGGTTATTTAAAATTTTTGAAATTTATGTCAAAGACTTAATAACAACAAACAGAATGTATCTGTAACATTTCTGAGAAAATGACTGTCCATAAAATATAAAGCACTTCTATAAATGACTAAGAAAGCCAACAACCCATCAAAAAATGAATAATGAAGATTTTAAGACATATGCGCATGTTGATGGGAACGGTCGACCAGACAGAGAGAAAAGACTATGCATGAGAGATAGAAAGGAGATTGATACAAGGTTTAGCATCCTTAAAAAGGATACAGGTGATGGGTTCTACAAAACATAAGGACTAATCCTTGTTACATGTAATGGATAGGAAGATGGAGAAGGTGAGCTTGGTTTCAGGTTAAGTTTATAGAGTCGGTGGTTGCAAGATGAAGGAGTTGCCATAATGATGTAGAGTAGAGGCAAAGTTGTTAGTTGAGAAAAAGGAGAAGGGCAGAAAGCTTAGTGGTGTGAGGAGAGTCCGAGAGCAAACATACGTGAGAAATATAGTAAAATCTCTGATAAATTTGAGAGGCCATATGAGATTTGTGTTGAGTAATATGAAATGAAAACAGTTTGCCCAGATGCATATTTTTTCCTATTTTTAGATGCTCAAGTGTAAATAACAGAGAAGATACAGGGTTCACTAAACTAGACCATCAAAGAGCATGTTCAAGTGGTCTTTGTTGGAGGTTTATGAGTTAGCAGTTATCTGCTAGCCGTTTGATATGAACACTGTGTTAGGCATTAAGGAAAATAGAAAATAGAAAAAAGGACTTTCCCCTAAAGATATTAGAGTCTAAATGAGAGATGAAGATTTTTTTTAAAAGATTTATTTATTTGAGAGAGAGTGTGAGCACATGAGCAGGGAGAGGGACAGAAGAGAGAGAGAAATCCTCAAGCAGACTTTCCACCGATTGTGGAGTCTGATGTGGGGCTCCATGCAGGGCTCCATCCCAGGACCGTGAGATCATGATCTGAGCTAAAATCAAGAGTCAGATGCTTAACTGACTTAGCCACCCTGGTGCCCCAATGCGAGATAAAGCTTACCCAGGAAATAAGTCAACAACAAAACAGCAGTGCAAGGCATTCAAATAAAGGATTATTTGAACTCCATAGATGGCAAGAAAAGTGAATCAGGGGTTCACTGCACAGTCAAGATAATATTTCAGAAATCCTTCCAGACTGATGTAGGGGGACAACGGCATCAGAAAGCTGCCTGTAAGAGCATACAATTGAATCTCGTGGAGAAGAAAAACATGTTTAAATGGCTTCATCATGTTTCAGCTCCAGTTTACTGCTCATATTTATATACTGGTCAGTTTATTTAGGTCAAGATTATCTACTTACTGTATCTTTGAATAGCATCATGGACTATTTAAGTGCACAGGTTTTGGGTTAGAGAAGCCTAGTTCCAATTCGTGCTCAATGCAGATTCCACCACTTAAGCAACCTTGTGTCAAAAACTGTGGAGGTTTGAGATTTTTCAAGCTCACAATTTAACCTGCCTCAATTTTGTGTAGATTGACATAAGACACGAGGCTCTTGGATCAGAGACAAAGAACTTTGTTACTCACAGCACAGCAGAACAGCATAAGCTTCATGTTAGGATAGGTTCTCCTTGCTCCCAAGGGCCAGGGGGCAAAGAAGAGCAACCACAGTGGGTTTGTGTCCTGGCTGAGGAATCCTTAGCTTAAAACCTTTCATAAGGGCGCTGCCAGAAAACCTGTCCAACTTTTGCCTTACAGAAAGATATTTTTATTATGCTGGACAGCAAACAAATCTACCCTCTGCCTCAAGGGGGGAAACCATGTCTAACTTCCAAAGCTCTTTGCTACCTAAATATCCTCAAGAAGAAAGTCTGGAACAAATGTTGTCAATGTCTCTGGTCAGGAGACATGAAGAATTGTGAGAAACACCTGGAGGATTGTCTTCCAACACCTTTGGAAAACAACTTGACCTCTCAAAATGGGAAGGATATAACCCTCCGATTATCATAGAATTTACGGAACATCAAGGCTTCAAATAGGGAGTGCTCAGGGGGCCTTCATATATAGATGGAAAATTTATTGGCTTGGTTCCCTGACCTGTAAAAATGAAGATAATAACTATCTACAGTTTAACTTAATCAGCTGATGTTAAATTATTAAACACATTAGCTAAAATCATACATTGGCTAATGTATGAAACTGTCCTATAGTTCATTTGTACCCCAAAATATTAGTATCACAGGCCTCCAACCAGAATAAGGGCCTATTGAAAGACATGTCTTTTGAATTTTCATCCTCCTCTTCACATTTCTCTCATATTTATTTTCACTTCCTTTGAAAAGTTCTCACATGTTTGACCCTTAGAGGATTTTGAGTTCTCTGAATTTAAGTCTTTTTCACTTAGAGCCGAAATAGTGTATAGAACTAGAAAGAAAACTTAGATGTAATTTTGTCCTACCTCACTGTTTTATAGGGATAAGACTATATTAGTTTAGATTCAATAAGCCAAAGTAAATTTTAAAGATTCTTTTGTTTAAAATATTCACAATTTTTTAGTATCTCTGTCAAATATATTTGGCCATATAAAATGCAAGGGGGACTAACTCAAAGTTAAGATTAAGACACACACATACTCACATTGCCAAAATGTAGAAATGCCATGAGATGTGATTTATTTGCTCACTCAAATAAAATGTGATTAAATGGGTTCCAGTTTTTCAGGTAAAAATGAGGAAAGTAATAAAACTTGCCATAGAGTGATATTGGTAAAGTTGACTGAGGTAAGAAAAACTGTTAACTGCAAAGTTTTAAAAAATATTATTTTTGTATTTTTAGAAATTAAATTATTGTGAAAGACAAGAAATCTGGCATTAAATGCGGCAATGAATAAGAAAGCATCTTGAAAATTGTCAATTATTATGCAAATCTAAGTTATTCTATATGAAGACATTCACAGAAACTCTGAATTTCTCCACTTTAAATAATTGGTAGGTTAAACTAGACCACAGAAACTCATTTTTATTTATTTTTCCCCTCCTCTGCCCCTCATTTTTAATTTATTTAAAAAAATTTTATCTTTAAATTTTATTTTTTAATTTACTTTTTAAAAAATATTTTATTTATTTTTAGAGACAGAATGAGAGAGAGAGAGAAAGAGCACATGCATAAGCAGGGCGGAGGGGTAGAGGGAGAGGGAGAACCAGGCTCCCGGCTGAGCAGGGAGCGGATGTGGGACTCAATCCCAGCACCCCAAGACCCAAAACCTGAGCTGAAGGCAAATACTCAACCGACTGAGCCGCCCAGGCGCCCTAATTTACTTTTCAAAAATTATGAAATACAGCATTGTGTAAGTTATGGTTTGGTCAGAAAAACAGAAACATCTTTAGGTCTTTCAAGCAGGAGTGGATTTGAGAGAGGGAATTACACCATGTGGGAAAGGGTGCAGCAAAAAGTCAAAGAAAGCTGTTGCATAAGTACCACCGGGGTCAAGACTACGCCTGTCTAATTCATGATCATATCCCATTTTGGTCGGCATATAGTGGACATTCCATAAATATTTGTCAAACAAATGAGTGAAATGGCTTGCCATTTGAAATAAAACAAAATAAAATTAAGCTTGAATCCCTTCCTTACAATTATGCTTAAACAAATTCTATATGGAGTTAAGAGTTAAGTATTAATATTAGCCTAAAAGTGTTAGAAAAAAATAGGTAATTTTTCCAAACATGACACCAAAAGCACTTATTGTAAAAGAAAAGGTTGATGAGATAGCCTAGGTAAAACTTAAAACCTTTCAATAGATACAAATTTCATAAACAACATTAAAAGTCAGATGATTGAGAAAAAATTTTTGTTAAATATGCAACCTTTAGATGGCTGATAATCTTAATAAAAAGGATATTTTGGTATCCAACAAATAAAATGATAACATACAAATGTAAAAATAGGGCAATAAAGGAATTTTATATAAAAAGATATAGATTCGGTGCACAAATCAAGAAATGGTCAACCTCACCAGAACTTATATAACAAAGAGATTCATTTAAAAGAAATAATATTTAGTAGAAAAGGATAAAAAGAATAATGACATTTGTTTTGGTACAGTGAGAAGGGAAATAGTGTCCTCTATATTTTCTTTCTGGGAGTTTAAATTGGAATAACTTTTCTAGCTAATTGAAATAGAGCACCCTCCTCAAGATAGGCATTTATTCTTAGTATGTATCAGAAAAAACTATGATAAATATGTGAGGTTGTGCAGTGCTTTTAAAAATTATAAAAAGTTAGAACTATTCTTAGTGATTATTAAGAGGGCATATTTTAATTAAATTGTAGTATACAACTAAAAAATGGAATAGTATACAACCACTACTACGTGGGTTGTTATTTATGTCATAGAAAAAGGCTAAAAATAAGCTGTAAGCTGAAAAATGGTTGGCAAAAACAGTCTGTATAGTGCTATTCTGTATTGTTTTTCAAAAGCCTAGCCATTTTGCCTGTCTAAGCTTCATCTGTCTATCATCCATCTGTGTACTGAAAAACATTTGGAAGCATATTTAATAAATGTTAAAAGTGATAATTTTTGGGTGCTATGTTTGTAGCTAATTGTACCATTTCCATATTAAAAACATTATGCAATCATTACAGGAAGTAATATTACTAAATAGATACCATAGACAGAACTATAACTATTTCCACCTGAAAAGGATACATAAGAGTATAGAGAATACAAAACTATATATACATATATGAAATATATGAAAATATATACATATATGAAAAATGATACTGAAAAACATTAGAGGTTTGTTAATGTTTGCATTTGTTTGAAAGTAGGAATTTCAAAATCCACTCATTACAAAAAATATCCTTGAAATTTCTCATGAGAAGGCTGACCATCGATTTCCTGTACATTTTTGGCTTAATCACAAGTATGGCATAAGTGACTATCTCAGAACTCCCTTTTAAAACAATAAGCAAATTCATAGATATTTAAGAGCCACTAAAAAGAAATTCTTGATTTTTTTCAAACTATAAATATAGTCTCTCCAGTTTTAGTTCAAGTCTTGGAAAAAACCCTAAACATATTTTCTGTGTGTTACGTGAGTAAGTTCATATCCTGGTGGACATTTGGGATGTTTATTTTTCCTACGTTTATTCATTTATTTATATTTTTAATTTTTATTTTTTGGAAAGAGGGGGAAAAAGGGTGTGTGAGTGTGGCGGGGAGGGGCAGAGGGAGAGGGAGAGGAAGAGAGAGAATCCCAAGCAGGCTCCATGCACAGCGTGGAATGGAGCGCCACATGGTCATGACCCTGAGATCATGACCTGAGCTGAAATCAAGAGTCTGACGCTTAACGATTGAACCACCCAGGCGCCCCCAATTTTTCCTAGATTTATAAACAAAGGTATGCTGCCCTGAACTCAGTGGACGGTAGGCCACTTTAAGTTCCCCATTAATGTTGCCTAATATCATACAGCTTTTCTAATGGTGGGTGAAAGTTGTCAAGAGTCTGCTTTCTGGAACCAATATAAATAATGAAATAGTTGAATAGTGATGAACAAAAACCAAATATTCAAATCTGACACTTAGATTGTGTGGTCTAAGGCTATTTCTTTAAACTTTCTGGCCCCTAGTTTCCTCCTTCATAAAGTGGACATAATAATGTACTTATTTCATTAAATTATCATGAGAATTAAAAAGAAAACCATCTAAAACACCTAGCTTACTAAGGGCCACATAAAAAAATGCTTAATAAATGTTGCTTTTATTTGACTACTTTATCAACCACATAAGCGTGGTTCTGCCTGATTGGATTCAGACCTATTCCGACTGTTAAAAGAGTAGGAAAAAAAAGTGTCAATAGAATACAATAATAATGAATTTCTGGAAGATATAGGACAGATGAGAAATACACTTTCCCACCCACATGAATGAAAAGAAAATGTGAATTTTCCCAGATGAAACCCAGCATACTTGCAGCCGCAGCTGAGTGTGTACAAAGATCTGGGTCACAGGCACTCAGGATTTTAACAGAAGAATGGGAACAGTTGTATTTACCCCCTACCCTCAGGTCAAAGTCCACTAGTAAATTTCTCTTAAAGGGGCAGTTTTGATTCCAGAGATTCCAGAAAAAGTGCTTGAGCCATATACCATTTAAATATCTATCTACAAATAATACAAATGTGAATAGGCAATTTAAAAATAGTAGTTACTTAAGAAAAGAGAGGCTCAGACACAATAAATAGGAAAAAAAAAAGGCCCATAGGAAACACAGTTAACACAGGATAAAACAAAAAAACAAAACAAAACAAAAACCCCTTAACATACATAAAATAAGCATCTTTAGAGATTCGAAGCATATTTTGTCCACCATAAAAGGTTGTGATGAGAAAGAAGAAACTTAATTACAAACTTTTTGATAAAAAGAAAAGAATAGACTAGCTAAAGAGAGTGGACCACTGGAGACTGAATTAGTAAACTGGGTGATGGTTCAGAAGGCTACATCCAGGAGTGCCTGGGTGGCTCAATCCTTAAGCCTCTGCCTTTGGCTCAGGGCGTGATCCCAGAGTCCTGGGATCCCCGCATCAGGCTCCCCGCTCTGCTGCAAGCCTGCTTCTCCCTCTCCCACTCCCCCTGCTTGTGTTCCCTCTCTCACTGGCTGTCTCTCCCTCTCTGTCAAATAAATAAATAAAATCTTAAAAAAATAATAGGCTACATCCAGAGCTGAATGCAAAAAGCCAAAGCAAAGGAGTGTGCTGGAGGATAGACCCAGAGACCTTATGCTTACCTGAGGAGATGATGAGAAAGAACAGCTTGGAGAAAGTGACCAAATAATTGAAGAAATAGAATAATGACTCTGGTCTTCAGATGGAAGGGATCCTCTGAATGCTGGGTAGAAAGTAGGGGTGGGGAAACAACGCATCCAAGCCTAGAAGTCGTATGGTGAAATGTCTGGAAGCCAAAACCAAAGAGAAAATCTCAAGAGTTTCAAGAAAGGAAAAGCAACTTACTTTAAAAAAAAAATCAGTCTAGTCACAAACCAACAAACCAAAACCCAATAAAATATACAGCTAAGTATAAACATTTACTCTTCAACTGGTACCAAAGTTTCCCCTTTAAGCTGACAGAAATTAAGAAAATTTCTAAAAAGCAAAAATACAGTGTTAAAGAAAAATAACATATTAACGATTGACAAAATATCCAGATTATTGCCGCAAAACATGAAATGGCAGTATAGAGAAAAGTAAAAGCCTACTTGATTCTATTCTAGGCTAAAGTTATAGATGCTGATTACTTCTTGTATTGATATTTATTCTTTCTTAAAAAAATATTTTGTTTATTTTTATTTGAGAGAGAGTGCGAGCGAGCAAGCGAGAGAGCGAGAGAGCGGACAAGTGAGGGGGAGGGGCAGCAGGAGAGAAATCTTCAAGCAGACTCAGCGGTGAGCATGCAGCCGAACAGGGGGCTTGATCTCAAGACCCTGAGATTGTGACCCGAGCTGAAATCAAGAGTCAACCACTTAACCTACTCAGCCACCCAGGTGCCCCATAGGAGGCCTTTTAAATTTCAACTCGGATGTGCTCAAATTCATTCACTACGGAACTCCCTTTTTCTGTATCTATTAAGGCAGAATACTCTTTAGAAGTCCTGCCTTACTACTAGACCGGTCAGTGTCTGCTGGAGACACGTAAGGTGGTCTAAAGCTTGAAGGCATTTTAGAAGCTGTAGCTTAACGAGTTTCTTCAACCGTAAAATCATATACCCACAAAGATGCTTGGGGATTTGAAGTATGTGGGAAGGAGACAACTCATTCACTCTTGGACTTTTATGTTCCCCAAATCTTGGGAAGTTCTTTTTATGGATTTGGCAATAGCAGCTACTCCTCAGGGATTTTGTGTCTGCTATACATCCCATTCTGGGTTACTAATCCTTCTAGACTTCTCGGACTCAGGACAAGGCAAATATGTGTAAGGTTACTTGTTGGGAAAGTCATATAATTATATGTATGTTTGCAAGCTATGAGATAGGGCATTATGGTAATTAGAATATTTTTAAATATTGTAAAGAAAAGACACCAGTTTCATATGCAGAAAGAAAATAAAAGACCACTAGTTTTTCTCAAAATTCCACAAACCGAGAAATGCTTATTGACTTGACTTTAGATTTTTAGCTACTTGATATATATCATTTACATATTAAATTCTGTGTCCCCAAAGAAGCATAAAGTTTCTGCGTGTTAATGTTAGCTACAGGATATGGAAGCCAACTCGCATATTAAATTAAAATAAAAACAAAACCAAATTATCATCATTATTTATTATTTTCATAGCCATAATAGGAGATACTTTGTAATAGCCATGTTTATTATGGCTAGAGAGAAAAGTGTGGAATAGTCCCTGGAAAGTTTCAAATTAAGCTTAATAATAATTTAATAAAAACTCAGCATAGATAAATAAAAATAGTCCTGAATCTGAGTAAGATGATTTAAGGTTTAATACTGGCAAGGATGCTCAAACAAGCATGTATTCTAGAAATGTAATTCTCTTAAAAGTAATTTGTATGTTTCAAATAATTCTAATACAAATCTCAATAGACTTCTCTTTTGAGGTTTGAAAATCACTTCTAAAATCATCTGGAAGAATAAATGGATGAAAATATCCCAGAACATTCGACAAAGAAAAATTCTGTGTGGAAATTTTCACTACTAAATGTTAAAACAGATTATCACACTTCAGTGATTAATGTATGCTAGTGACAAAAGGATAAGTTGTAGAATAGAGAGGCAAGGAATAGACTCTAATATATATATATATACAGGAATTGATACTGAGATAAAGGTGGCGTTTCAAGGTGTTGCGAAAAGTGAGATCATTTAATGAACAAAACTTGTTCATTATTGTCACTTGGAAAATGAAGTAATGTAGTAATGTAGTAAGTTTAAGAAGTAAATGGAGTAAAATTAAGAAACTATAAATATAAAAGCATAAAATATTTTTTCAAGACTAAAAACAAAAAGAAAAAAACTAATGTGAAATATTGATAGATTTTTTTACTACAAAATAAAATTTCAAAATTAAAAGGCAAACAAACTGGGGGAGTACTTGCAACATATGTGACTGACAAAGTTTAATATCCTTAATGTAACAAAAATTCTTACAAAGTATTAGAAGATTCATTCATTAATAGAAAAATAGGCAAAGAAGTGAAGAGCACATTTGAAAAAGAGGAGATACAGATAGCCAAAGTTCATGGGATTACATATATACATACATTGGTAGTCATAAAATAAATGAAATATAAGACAATCTTAAGGTACAACAGAAAAACATTAAAGATTTTTTTTAAAGCTATTCTTGGTGAAGGTAAAGTAAAATGGGAAATTCCTTTCATTGCTGATGGCAGAGTAAATTGGTGTAATCTTTCTGAAGGTCAATTTGGCAATATATATCAAGAATTGAATACATGTTCAAATCTCCTGATTTGTTAGTTCTACTTTAAGCAATCTATCCTAAGAATATATTTTAAAATATACCTAAAAGTACAGAGGTTTTTATTCTTAAAATCTGAACACTCCCTAAAAGATCCTTTATTATCTCAGAGATATTGTGCTTAAAACTGCCAGCCTTGGAGGACACACATCTGGTTTGAATCTCAGTTCTTAAAGGCACTGTGTCCTTGAGCAAGTTACTTAAGTTATCTGAGATTGGTGCTGATCTGAAAGAGGGATGCAAAAATGCTTACCTGGCAAGGCTGCTCTAAGGATTAACTGACGATGTATCTAAAGTGATTTGTATAACACTTAGAATTCCCCAGTACCAGAGCTCAAGAAATGGTACTTACTATTACAATTACTATTACATGTAGATGAAAACATGTTTTTGGATAATATTAATACCATTGAGAGATACCCATGATAAAACATTAAGTGGAAAAATCCAGACACAGAACTCTTCTCTCTCTCTCTCTCTCTCTCTCTCTCACACACACACACACACACACACACGGAGGAAATATTATAGGTATGGGGGAGTCTTACAGGACTTTAATTATCTATACTTTTTATATTCTTATTTTTAAAGAAATGCACCCACGGTAATTATATAGCCTGGAAAAAGTGCTTTTAAGAAACTTTTAGGGAATGTGTCCATATTGTATTAAATGGAAAATGTTGAGTTAGATGCTAGAAAATTGCATCTAAGGGGCGCCTGCCTGGCTCAGTCAGAAGAATGTGCGTCTCTTGATCCAGGGATTGTAATTTTGAGACCCCCATTGGGTGTAGAGATTTCTTAAAAATAAAATCTTTAAAAAAAAGAAAATTTCATCTAAAAGTTCTAGAAGGAAAGATAAAATCTAAGCTTTTTAAATTTTAGTCACATTAATTTTATAGAATGTCATTTAACCTATTCAAATGTAATGATTTACCTATTTTCTTTTTGGTTCTTTAGCATAGAATTCGATGAATATTTTGCCTCCTCAGTAGGGCAATGCAGGAGTTTCTACCAAAATACAAATGTGGACAATGAGAAAAATATACCGTGTGAGTATGCACACAGGTAGGTACATGGACACCCTTCTGTATTTAGTAAAGTAACCCCTGAACATCCATAGGCATACCATTGCATGGTATTTATAGTCTTTTCTACAAAAAATTAGTTACCTCCAATGATATCAAGTATACTATAACTGGAATATGTATATATATTTTAAGTAGGCTCCACACCCAAAGTGGAACTTGAACTCACAACCCAGGTATAAAGAGTTGAATACTCTCCTGACTGAGCCAGCCAGGTACTACTGAGGTACTTTTTGAAAGAATAAAGGCATTTTCATAGGTTGCTTCTTTTCATCAATTTAAGATACATATATATATAGATATAGATATATATCTCTATATAATGGACTATTACGCAGCCGTCAAAAGAATGAAATCTTGCCATTTGTAATGACATGAATGGAAGTAGAGGGTATTAAGCTAAGCTAAGTAAGTCAGTCAGAGAAAGACAAATATCAGATGATTTCACTCATATGTGGAATTTAAGAAACAAAACAGATGAACATTGGGGAAGGGAAGGAAAGGAAAATAAAATAAGATGAAAACAGAGAGGGAGGCAAACCATAAGAGACTCTTAACTATAGGAAACAAACTGAGGGTTGCTAGAGGAAAGGTGGGTGGGGGGATGGGGTAACTGGGTGATGGACATTAAGAAGGGCACTTGACGTAATGAGCACCGGGTGTTATATTCAACTCGTGAATCACTAAATTCTACCTCTGAAACTAATAATACAGTGTATGTTACCTAAATTGAATTTAAATAAAAAAATTTTTAAAAAAGAATAATGTCCACATTTGTTCACATGTGTGTCAAGATGGGTAGTTTTTTCTATCACAGTATATTTATCATCTTTGAGTTTATCTGATATCAACACACAAGAAACAAAGGAAAAAAATATACTCTCCATCCTCAGATTCCTTAAATTGGCTATTATGCAAAAAATAAATATCTAAATAAAGTGCTCTCTCACCTATCTCCATCGGTTAGGATAAATCATGTTGTGCAGTGGTAACAAACATCCTCCAATAACTCAATCACTTAAAATCACAGAAGTTCATTTATTTTGCCCCTGCTACATGTCTGATGAGGATCAGCAGAAGTGATCTTCTCATTAGTCATCCAGACCGCTGGCTTGCTGGGGGCTTCCACTCCGCCAGGGCAAGGGAAGAAATAAAGTGCTGAGCACCAGCGATGACATACTTCCACACATAATGACATATACCACTTTGTTGAGATTCATAGGCTAAAGCAAGTTTTATTGCCATGGTGTCAGGGAAGTGTATTCCGTTGTGAGATCAAAGGAGAGAGGAATGCCATGTTGCTAAAAAGTTAGTAATGTCTACCACACATGCCCAGTAATATTACAACATCCACTTTAAAGTGAATTCTAATCCCCAGAATCACATTGGGAGAAAGAAGTTATTGGAAGGAAGCAATAGATGGCTTCTGATGGAAGTGTTAAAGCTAATTTTACTGTGGCAATCATTTCACAATATATGTGTATCCGAGCCTCACATTGCATGCCTCAAACTTACCCAATGTGATATGCTAATCATATCTTAATAAAAGTGGGGAGAAAATGCCTCAGACTTTAAAATGAAGATTTATTTTGTGATGTGGCTATTCAAATGTGACTATTATGCATCCTAGAGTTAAGTAAAACGTAATTTTTTTAATTGTAAAAATTCATGTCATCTATTTTTCATGAAGAGATTTCTCAAATACCAAGTTTAAGCAGCAAGAGAAAAAGGAATGAATTTGCAGAGAGAAGACAACAATTTTTCTTTCCATTTTTTCCATTTCGTTCTGGTGAGTTTCATGCTTGTCTTTGAGCTATTCGAAACCAGGAGATGGAGCCCTGCAGCTTAAGATGCTCTAGCACCCAGTTTCTCTGGGTGTTTCTGAGCAAACTCTTCCCACTATTCAAGAAGTAGCATTTAATTTGCAAACTTGAAAGGAGAAAAAAAGTTTATGCCAATGTCTCATTCACTTTACAAATAGATTATAATAGATCTAAAAGAAATATAGCTGGACCATTATGTTCAGGAATTACATCTTGAGAATAGTTTATTTTTTCACAAATACTCCTAGTCGTGTGATTTTTAGATCTATTTCATGCTTATTTATTCTGCTTGGTTCCATAGACAGTGTGTATCAATCTATGTTAAGTAGAAAGATCTTTCTGTCTAAATCATGACAAAATCTGATATTTGAATCAAGCCTTAAATGAAGGATGGGTAGCTTATATGCCGACAAGAGCCAGACATGCGGAGTGACGGCTGACAGGAGCTGGGTGGGAACCGTGGCAAACAGCATATATACCTGTGTGGTGGCAGCTGTTTTTTGAGTCTCATGGGTGTAGCTACAGGGAAATGTAAAACTGTACTGTCAGACTTTCTTCCTACTAAAGAGAAACCAAAACCCTAGATTTTTATGTAAAATTTCCAGATATTTCTAATTTTGAGCTATTTTTAAACACAAAAACTCTCCAGGCTAAACAAACACCTTGGGACTACCAGTTTATGACTTAAATAGTTTAGAGACAATTTTACATCTATTATGTCATGAAATCCTAGTAGGAATGCTGCGAGGTACTTTTTTAAATTGCTATTTCATAATTATGGGTAATGAGACTGAGCACAATCAAGTAATTTCCCCAAAGTCACAGAATTAGTATGTATATCTTCTGATTCTGGTTCTATGTAGTGTTCTTTCCACTTAAGCTTTTTTTTTTTTTTTTAAGATTTTATTTATTTATGTGACAGAGAGACAGCCAGCGAGAGAGGGAACACAAGCAGGGGGAGTGGGAGAGGAAGAAGCAGGCTCCCAGCGGAGGAGCCCGATGTGGGACTCGATCCCTGAATGCCAGAATCACGCCCTGAGCCGAAGGCAGCCGCCTAACGACTGAGCTACCCAGGTGCCCCGCACTTAAGCTTTTTTAAGAAGATTTTTTTCTGAATGTTGAAATGGACATGGGATCAGACATCCGGTTATCTCTGTCATGGTCACAGTTTCTGTGTTTCCATGTGACTTTGAATTTGACCTGTCAAATGAAGGGCACTACTAGACCTTGTGGCTTCTATGGCGACTTCTAATTCTGAAACCCCATTGTTCCCAGCCAATACAATACAGCCATAACAATCTGGGCTACAATGATTAGTCGGCAGATACAGGGCACCATTCTTGCCCATGTATTCGCATTTTTGGCATTCTCTTGCTTGTCTCCACACAATCTAAAAAGATATCAGATCTGAGACCCTGAACGAATTAATATGGTCACTACTTTTACACTAAGAATTATGAAATTGATATTTTCTTCTTAGATAAATACATTTTTATAATGTTTAGCTATAAAATTCAATGGTTAGAGCAGAGATAAAGGGGCAAAAACACAATTCTTGCCTGGAGTTCTTTTATAAGCTCTAATTAATGACTCATACCCTTTCAATGAGTTTCTCTACTCTTTAACGAAATGTGCCATTAAATCATTCTAAGTACTATTAACTCTTTATGATGATTTCAAATATAAATGCCTACTTTTACTGCCTTTTGGGAACATCCTTCACATAGTTTTTAAGTAGGTCAGGAGACTTAGGAGACACAATTCTCTTGAACTCTTGAACGAAAGATTTTCTCTGCCATGTAGATCACATAGGAGGTGGTGACACATTCTTTCTCTTATGCTACCTTCTAGGTTACCCTCGTACCTTAAGGACTCAAAAAAGGTTCATGCCATACAGAAGTAAGCTTTGGAGTGACTAGAGAAGGCACATTTCATGAGGAGCCAGGGTACCACTGTTGTCCAGTATGGGGCCTGAACTTTGTATATATCGTCCTATCAACTCTCTCAACAACCAGGTGACATAGACATCAGTATTCCAGATTCAGAAGGGTTACCTCAATTTCCCAAGACTACATGGTTAATTAGTGGTGGAACTTGAACCAAACCTGAAGACAGGTTCAAAGCTCTGAGAGGTTTGTACTGTGTCACTGTCCTCATTCCACATTTGGTTGTATGCAAATAGTTTCATTTCCTGTCCATCTTTTTTTCTCCATTTTTGAAGTCATTTGGGTGCCACCATGAATGAAAATTAACTGTAATGAAAACGAAAAGTTCTGAAATCTTCACAACTAGTCAGAGGTCTTTTGAATGTACTCTGTGTAGATATTTAGAACATAATGCTATTAATTTATTGAAGCTAATTATTTAAGTTGGATACATCGTTGATAGATCCATCTATCAGGGATATATCTATTAGTATGATCCTTAGCAGTTGTGATAGATTAAATTGCTGGCTCCAATAATTTCACCTTTCTCTGTATCCACATGCTTGGCAATGGCCTCTTAATGGGTGCAATACACATGCCTGCCCCTTGGCTTTGAGTTTGGCCATGTGACTTGCTTTGGCCAGGGGAATAGGGAGGAAATTACAGTGCACCAATTTTACTAGGATTTAAGAGATTTCCCATGTTTCTGAGTCTCCTCTTGTACTTTTGCCATTGCCATGAGAAAAGAAAAGCCCCAACTAACCCACTGGTCCAAGAAGGATGGGAGACATGTGTAGCATAGCCCCACCTCTGTGGCCTTACAGACCAGTGGTGAGAAATACAGCCTCTGTAGACATTACAGTCTAAAGCAGGGCCTCCTAGGCATGCCCAATTTGAATCGGCTGAACCCCAGCCAACCCTCAGATCTGTGAAAATAAATGCTTGCTGTTACATACTACTGAGAATTTGAGATAGTTTTATGCAATATGATTGTAGCAACAGTAGACCAGGACGACAGTCAAGGTCATCTACCTTCCAATTCTATTATACCATTAATCACCGCATATACTCGGTTCCTAACATCTAGCAGCTTCTTTTCAATATTTTAAAACCCATTCCAACTTATCATTAATATTGAATAAGCATTAACAAAATAAAAGATGATAGAGGAGAAAAGTAATTGATAACTCATTCTTTAAATTTCAGCTTAAATATCACTTCTTCAAAGGGACCCTCCCTAATCCTCCAAATTATGTTAGGTACCTCTTGTTAGATTCTCTCACATAGATATCAGCCCCTTACCTTTATGCTCTGTCCCTATTAGTAATCATATGATTGATTTTTATTTCTAAAATAATATTTACCACCCTCACTGGACTGTAATTCATGAAGGTGAGACCATCTCTTTCTTATTTACGTCTCTATCTCAGCATCAAGCACAATATTTGGCCAAGAGTAGGCACTCAAGATATACTTGCTCAATAAATAAAAAGAAACAATTTGAGGATCTGATTATTACTGCAACATGTTTGATGTTGTTTGGTTAAAATCTGTTATATAGCAGTTCTCTGATGGATCTTTCTCTGTCACCTTCTCTGTAAGGGTAGAAATAAAAAAGGCTTTATATGCTGGTTATAAAACTCACATGTTCATTCTTTACAAAGAATGTCTTCAACTGCAATTTGCCCCTTGCACATTACGGTGGGCTGAGACTCCACATCACACAATGTGATAGCACCTTTGAGGCTTCCTGTTCTCCTGTATAGGTTTCCCAGTGATGTTGGAATCCAGGTCATATGCAGATCTGTTTATCTATGAGTCCAGATGCAGCATATCATATCAACAGGGATTCAGGATGGGCCATGGAGAAAAATTCAGCTTGGGAGTAGGAAAATGGAGCATATGTGTTTGAATCCCAATTCTACAACTTTCTAATTATGTTGTTAACCCGAAAAACTACGATGATAACATTTACTCCATAAAGTTGTTGTGAGAGGTGGATGAATTAATTATGAAGAAATGCTTTGTAAGCTGTATAGCATTATATAAATACCAATAATTCCAGTATCTTTGTCTATTTTATAAAATACATGCAGAATATGTTGCATCGAACATTCCATTTGTTCATAACCCCTGCTAGAAATGCACACTGCCCTGGATTCTGGCTCATCCGAATGTTGTAAAATTTAGCTCCTACAATGAATAACTGTAATGGGCCATGTGATATTTTTCTTAACTCTTTCCTAAATTGGGGGATCACTGGCATCTACACCTATATCTACTAAAGGCATTCTCACAAGTTACAGTGGGGATAATTTTTAGTTTAGAAAATATGGTGGCCAAAGTTCACTGGTCATAATACAGTGCCTGAAATACATTCTAAGCATTTAACTGTTAAACCATTTCACCTTGCTGAATCCATGAATCATGTTATCTTGTTACTGTAATAGTTTGTCGAATTGACTGAAAGCTGTGTTAATCATTTTCAGAATTTATAAGTCTTATGAAGAACAGGTGGTTTACATGTTGAATCTAAATTGTCTTAGGAAAATTGATGAAATAGATCTTTATGTCAAATACAGAGGTCTGCTATAGCACAAACTATTGATTTAGGCTGTTAATCCACACTCTGCTGAGAAAAACGTTATGTCTAAAATCCCTGACTGGTTTTATAAATCTTTGACACCAACATGAAGTTTACGTCTAAACTCCTCCAGGCCTCATTCAAAATATTTTGAAGCAAGTATTTCTCACGGTAAACATGCATTGCTGCTTTATGAAGGGCAAGTTTACCACTGATTTCTTGCAAAAGGAGCAAAGTGTTTTATTCAGAGTGACCAACACACATAATATCCTCACTTCTCCATTTTGTCGCCACTTCAAGTTATAACAGCTGCACAGATAGGAAAGTGAAACATACAGCATGGCGTGCACCGTGGAGGAGAGCTTATGCATGGACTACCGCAAACAGCTTGAGTTCCTTACAGAACAAAGCACACTGAGCTGAAGCTTGCAAGTGGGGGATAATGGTGCAAGTAAGTTAGACATTTTGGATCTTTCTACTTCAATCGGTTAAAGTATCTGTAGTCTTGTCACAATAGTTAATGACATAAGTTGATTTAGACATCTCCATAATATAAGAAATGCAGATCAGATTACGCTTTAGTATAAAGGTTAACCAGCTTCAGGAGCAAACTCGGTTTTTTTGCTCTTTGTTGAGACACACCATGAACAATAACCTTCACAAAGTCCCTACATGGTCCCTGGAACAAAATAGGTACTTGCAAAATATTAGTGTTTTCCCATTGCCCATTTTCTCCTGCTTTTTGAGATTTGAATCATAGTTTTCTTTGGTTTGGGATTGTTTGAGGTCACAGTCATTTCCGTTAAATTATCACTAAAGTTCATTTTTTCTTCCTAGTATCCATATGAAATTGAGGCTGAAAATTTTGCTTTGTTTCATAAACTCCTTACGGTCTCTTCTGAGATGATTTTGTTTTCATTTTTTACTTCTGATACTTGTGGCATGGGCTGAGTTTACAGACAGTCTTCCACCACACTGAAGACATGCAAATATGAAAATCTAAAAGAAACTAGGTAACTACATATAAAATTAGAAAGCACTTATGAATAGATTTATCCTTTAAAGTTCCATTTTAGTCTCTTTTTACTCAAATTATGATATTGAATGTAAAATATTTTTAGGTTTACACTGCGGTTTAGGTTTTAGGATACCTCAGTGTAATATTTCCTCATTAAAAATAGACCCAACAATTTTAAAAACCGGAGTGAGGATGACTGAAATTAAGTTAATGAATTTAATATAGTTTAAATGCAGATGGTAAAATTGGTCCTGAAATTTGTGTCTTACCATGTAATTGCCTGTGTAATCCATTAAGATGAAATTATTCTTTTTTAAAAAAAGATTTCATTTTTAAGTAATCTCTACACCCAACGTGGGGCTTGAATTTACAACCCTGAGATTAAGAGTCACGTGCTCTACCAACTGAGCCAGCCAGGCACCCCAAGATAAAATCATTCTGTGTGACAACACCCAACTTTTACCTAAAACAACATGTTGTCTAGGGCAGCTGAACACGGTTGGAAAAAACTATGCAACTGCACATCATTTAAAATGTATGATCACTAATCTCAAATGGGTCAAAAAGGCTGACATCCCTCTAATAAACTGACTTGTATTCTCACATGATAGCTTTACATTTTCTCCTCTGTCCTCAAATCTCTTGCCATGTTTTCCTCTCTCTCTCTCAGCTGATGAGTTCGTCTCATGCTTCACTGAGAAAGAAGTAATCAGATGAGAAATTACATCATCTTTCCAATGGCAAATATATGAACCTACAGCGAAAATTGTCCCCACTCTTATCTAACCTCTCACCCTACACTTGGTTCCCATCTATCTCACCTGTGTGAGTAAATGCTCTCCCTTCATAAGATTCCCCCTCTCTTCTCTCCCATTCTTGTGTCTTTCCGCATATCTCCACTCTCCTACTGGGCAAAACTTTTCAAAATGTGGTCTGCATTTGTTGCATTTTGGTGGCTTTCTATCTTCTTCTCAATCCAATCCCAATTGGATTTCATCTTCACCATTCCATTGAAATGATTACTGATTATCTGGTAAACATTTCCACTTGTTTAGCTAATAGTAACTCAAAGTTAACATATCCAAATACATCTCCTTATTTCCTTCAGGGGAAACATGTTCCTTCAATGCTGCTTTGAATTTTTATTTTAAATTGAGGTATGATTTATAGATAGTAAGATTTACAAATATATTCATCGTATAGCTGATGATCTTTGCAGGGGATCTTTGCAAAATTCCTCTAGTACAAGATGCAGAATATTGTCATCAGCCCAGAAAGTTCCCTCAGACATTATTTCCAGGGATCTTTGCAAAATTCCTCTAGTACAAGATGCAGAATATTGTCATCAGCCCAGAAAGTTCCCTCAGACATTATTTCCTGTCAGTACAATGTAACCTCTATTGTGTATGTAACCTCTATTGTGACTTCTATCATGACAGGTTAGCCTAGTTTGGAATAGAGTCCTGCAACATGTAACTCCTTGTGTATTTCACTCCAATAATATTTTTGAGACTTATCAGTAGTTCTTAATGCTGCATAATATCAACTGCATGAAAATACCACAATTAATTTATTCCTTCTCCTCTTGATGGACATTTTTCTATGTCATTAATTTCTGATTAATATTTTCTTCCCTCTACCTTCTTTGTGTATTTTTTTTAGCTTCTTGAGATCAAAGTTTTTACCACTGATTACACACATTTCTTCTTTTCTAATATGTGCACTTAAAGGTAGAACTTTCCTCTAAATTGTGCCTTAGCTGTGTCTCACAAATTTTGATATGCTATATTTTTATGCTTTAGTTCAAAATATTTTCTGATTTTCATTGTGGCTTTCAATTTGACTCATGGATTACTTAGAATGTGTTACTTAGTTTTAAAATATTTTGGGATTTCCTAGTCCTTTTTTCATTATTCATTTCTAGTTTAATTTTTTTGTGATCAGAGAGCACAGTCTGTATGATTTTAGTCCTTTGAAATTTACTGAGAATGCTTTATGTCTCAGCATACTGTCTGTTTTTGTTAATGTCTCATGTTCACTTGAAAAAACTGTGTATTCTGAAGTCATTGGATATGATGGTGTAAAACTGTCAGTTAGGTCCAGTTGGTAAATAGTGTTGTTCAATTGTAAATATCTTTTCTGATTTTTTGCTGTTTTTTTTCTATAAATTACAGAGTAATTTGTATTAAAGTGTCCAACTATAATTGTAGATTTATCCCTTTCTCCTTTTGGTTCTGTCAATGTTTGCTTCATATATTTTAATTCATATTTTTATGTAATACACAGAGAAATTTTATGTCTTTCTGGTTAATTAGATCATTTATGTATATGAAATGCCCATTTTCATCTCTGACAAAGCTCTTTGATCTTATGTTTCATTTGATTGATATTAGTATTTCTGCATCAGCCTTTTTATGGTTAGTGTTTAGATGATGCAGTTTTTCCTAATCTTTTATTTTCATCTATTTGTATGTTTATGTTTAAAATCTATCTTTTGAAATGGTAAATAATTGGGTCTTTAAAAAAAATCCCATCTAATGAGACCTCTTTTAATTGCAGTATTTAGTCTATTTACATAGATTTTATGTGATTACTGACATGGATTTAAGTTAACTAATTTGCTATTTGTTTATATTTGTCCCATCTACTTTTTGTTCTTTTATTCCTTTGTTCTTCCTTCTTTTGAAATAATCAACATTTTCCCCTCGTTCTACTTTGATTTCTTTGTTACCTTTTCAGCTGTAGCTCTTTGCATTACTTTTTTTGGTGGTCATTCTAAAGCTGTACTGTCCAATATAGTAGCCACTAGGAACATGGGTCCACTGAAATTTAAATTTGCATTAACAAAAATTAAATAAATGTAAAAATTCAGTTTCCATTTGTGGGCAGTTACATAGGGATCATAACCTCCTGCAATGGGGTATATGAGAACAGATACCAGTCACAAGAAAAATCTGGGTACTCACATGAGTTTGGTGTCAGCTCCTACAAAACTGGAAGGGGGTAAAATTCATCCTCACCTTCTCTAGTTTCCCTTTCTGTTCCTCTTCTCTTGGTCTTCTATGTGAATTCTTCTACATGTTACAAAGGATGAACCTCTCAGGGTTTGGTCCTACGCCTCCTTCTCTCTTCACTATCCATTCCTTGAGTGTTGGCCTAGAGTTTACTGTCCATTGGACAGTCACCTCAATGTCCCACTATCCACACATTCCTAAATAACAGCATCAGTTTCTGTGTGCTCCTCCTCTTGTATTCTTAATCTTGGATTGGTGGCATCAACTTCTCTCGATCTCACGCCAATATTCAACAACTCACTAAGTCTTATAAATTAAATTTCTGAACTATTTCTTCAATGTGCTCTATCATGTTTGGTGCTCGTAAGCTCTTATCAGGCTACGAAACAACCTCCCAAATAAAAGGACTTGGAAGCTCTAGGAACTTTCTCCCAAAGCGCATTTTTAAAATACATTTCCTCTAGAGTTGTGCTTTAGAACTCAAATATAATCACATGGCTTTTCTCTGTAAACAAATAAATAACCAAGGAACCCATTCACTTCTCATTTTCTATAGGATACCAGTACTACTGCCATTGCTACAATTTTCACCACTAGTTTTTCTTTGCCTACTTACATACTATAATTACTACTACTAGCTATTGCTACTAGTACTATTATTTCTATTTTCTTAAAGACTTTATTTATTTGTCAGAGAGAGAGAGTGATTGAGCACAAGCAGGGGAAGTGGCAGGCAGAGGGAGAAGCAGTCTCCCCCTTGAGCAGGGAGCCTGCTGCGGGACTTGATCCCAGGACCCTAGGATCATGACCCAAGCTGAAGGCAGGTGCTTCACCAACTGAGCCACCCTAGCACCCATCAATCCTGAGTCTTAGCCTCACTTGACAAGTGAAGAAATTAGGGTTCAGAGATAGTAAGTTCAGAGATGATAAGTCCAAGTTCACACAGCTGAGTCCAGCTAGAATACACAACCACAATCTTTCTAGCATTTCTGCATGCCATATCCCTTAGCGTGCATAAGATATTTTAAAAAGCTGGTCAAACCTGACTTTCCAGGATCACCTTCTTAGCTTCTCCTCCAATCCTCTTTCCTTGACCTCATGAACCAATGCTTGTCTTTACTCACAGCAGACCCTCATTATCCCTGATATGTAATGAATTTGCTTCTATGTTCCTTTGCCCTGCTGCTCTCCCTTGCCTCCAGCTTTGCCCATCCCTCGAGTCTCAATGCCATTGTTCATGTCTTTTGCCAAGTTCTAATATCTCCCTGCTCTCTGTTGCCTCTCCACCTCCCCCAACCACACCTCTTTAAACCATGTGAGTGTAAGATCATTATTTGTTCATTTGTAGATCTTTCCACTTCACTAAGATTCCCCAGGCTACAGATTAGAGCTTGTTCATTTTCAAACCCCTAGGACCAGGCATATGATGCTACTACTGTGTGTTTCTTGAAGGAAAGAATACTTGAATTAATGAAAGAATGAATATAGCATAAGCCCTGACAGTTGGGTTTTCTTTTCTTTGTAATGTAAGTGCCTGATTAAAGCTCAGGCATCCACTTCAAAGAAGCATCTACTTCAAAGATGGCTATCTTGGATAAACATAGTGCCAGCCACACATTAGATAAAGAGCCAGCTCCCCCAACCCTACCCCCAAATTTTAGGCTCCTTTGTTTTAGAGATCTTGGTTAGTTTCAATAACCATTTGTGCCTCTTGTTTTTTCTTTTCCTGTCCTTGAAATTCCAACTCATATGTTTTAGATTCACCAAAAAGCAAGGCCGTGAAAGTCACCCTCTACCCAATAAAAGCAGAACCCTAAGTCTGCACACACTCCCTCATGCATGTGCGCTTCTCCCTCTTTTCTTGAGACCTTGCTGTGTGGCCCCAGGTGTGTCGTGTAATTTCCACGACTTGTAAGTAATGAAACCTGTCCTTTCAAAGCTTCTTGATGGTTGTTGCTGAGGGCCTCTTGCAATCATAATAAGAACCACAAGGGCTGTCCAGCTACAACATTGGTTATGGATAGGCTAAGACCAGCACAAAACAATGACTGATTGGAAAACATGTACGTAAAGGCATTTGACGTTGAAAGAAGAAATGAGTGTTGGGAAGAGAAGTATTTCATCTCTCCCTAACATTTCCTGTGTGAAGTCTTCCACTGGGCTGAGCTGTTCAGTGAACCTCTTGGGATCAACACAGTTGGACAGCACCAGTGTTGTGGGTTACACAGGACTATTTTGGCCTTTTTATCGAAGTGATTACTTGGATGACTCAGGAAGTTGGGATAACCTTCCTGGGTTGCCCTTACTGTGCATTTTATTACATTTTCCAGTTGATTGCATTAGTTGCTGGGAAGCCAATTGTAAAGGGCGCAGCTTACCTGGGTTGAACGCCCCACATGCCCTTTAAGTAATTAGGGTCTAAAAACCTCCAGGATATGTGTTTTGTTTGTTTTGTTTTGTTTTGCCCAGGCAGGCACTGAAGTATTTTCCAGCCTGGCCAACAGAAACATGCAAAAGAGGATCCTGGGCCATGGAATGTAGGACAATTTTAAGCAATGAAAAAAGAAAAATGTGTCAAGGGAAAAGCTATAAAGCCAACATCATGAAAATAGGACCAGAGACAACAGACCATACAACTGAGGACAACTCAGTGTTATGAAACCAAAATGCATAAAGACAAACCACATGAAGGAAATTCAAGAGGAATTAAAATAAACACCACAAATATAAAAAAATTGAATTTCTAGAAGTGACAAAACAAGAGCAATTTAATGGGAACAGTTTGTGCAAATGAGCTTGTACTCCAGCACTGTGGTATATAAAACAAAATTCAGAAATGTTATTACCCACCCCTCCCCCCTTACTGCTACTCTCTTACAATAATTACTAGACAAACCAAAAAAGAAGGGATTGACATTTTATTTATTTTTTTTAAGAGGGGGAGAGAAGTGGGGGAGGGGCAGAGGGAGAGAGACTCTGAAGCAGGCTCCATGCCCAGCACTTGGTCTCACGACCCTAAGATCATGACCTAAGCCAAAATCAAGAGTCCTGACACTTACCCAACTGAGCCACCCAGGCGCCCTGAAGGTATTCATATTTTAAAATCCCTACTCTGTGGCAGGCAGTTTACTTAAAATATCTCATATCCTTCCAACACTTTATGAGATATATATTATTGTCATTGCTGAGGGTGTTCAAATAATCTAAGGTCACGTGGTACAGTGGCACAGCCCTAACTGATTAAAACCCAAATCTGACCTCAAATTTTATCCGTTCATCTCATTGTGCTGCCTTCCAGAATAACCTCATTACAGGAACATCTCTCCTATGACTTGGTGCCACTAAATTGAATCCAAAGACAGAGAGACGGGCTGTTCTTAAGTAGTAATATGGTTACACTGGCAGTTATAGAATATCTTTTCTTTCTTCTTAAAGAAAATTTTAAAATTGAGAAAAGTATCACGCACACTGTAACAACACTCAATGGCTCACAGAGCTAGCAGCTATTAACTATCGTATTTGATGTACATCATTTTTCCTTACCAAACAGTACAGATTAAAGCTTTTTGTTTCTCTTCCACTCTCCCACTCCCTCATCCAGTTCCATTTATAGAAAAAGATTAAATTTGGTGAGTGACAGATGGCCAGTTGTTTGCTAAGAGTCCTGCTCTCCTTTTCAGAGTTTAGAGTTGTCACTGGGAAATCACTGTCCCGCCAGTGGCTCCATGTCTTTTAGTTAGCTATGGTCTCATGACTATTTCTCACCAATGAAATGGTCAAAAGTCACTTCCTGCCGAAGCCTTTAAGAAGCAGCAGATGTGTTCCCTGTACATCTCTTTTCCCTTTTGTTGGCTGGATGCAGAAGACAAGGTTGTAGAAGATTGTTAGAGTTTAATTTTGTTTTGGATGTTACAGTTGAAAGACTGAATGAGTCTGAATCCCTGAATCACTTTGTGAAGGAATAATATGTCATGATGACGAAAATTTACACTACACTGTTATATGAGCAAGAAATAAATTATTAGGTTAAGCCATTGCAATTTTAGAATTATTTTGTTATAATACCCTAATTAATCATTTGACTCAATTACCTAATTAATAATTGATTAATTTCATATTTTATTTTTGTAGATATATTGCTCAAATTAACTACTTTAATTAAATCCATTTTATACCTATATTTCCTTAGTTATGCTAATTCAATATTTAGTTTTCTGTAGATATATTACCCTAATTACTTTAATTAATGCAAGTATTTTTCTAATTAACTTTCTATTGAATTACCTTAATAGTACAGTTTTTATTTTTTTGTAGTTATCAATAAGATAGTTTTTAGGGGCACCTGGCTGGCATGTTTGCTAAAGCATGCGACTCTTGATCTTGGGGTTGTAAGTTCGAGCCCCACATTGGGTGTAGAGATTACTAAAAACTAAAACTTAAAAAAAAAAAGATAGTTCTTATTTGTGTCATTTAAGAGAAACTATATATGAAAAATATAACATGAACATTGATTTGTGAATTATTTTTCCACAGAAGAGTAGGTTTTTGGAATTTTTTCATGTTGATATATGAATGTATTTATAATACTATATATAATACATATATTATACATATTAATCTAACTGAAAATAGATCATTTTTCTTAACTGCTATATAAAATTCTGTTTTATGACTCTAAGTCATACTATTTATCTATTCACTTCTGATGAGCATTTAGGTTGCTTTCTCTTTTCTCCTTCTTTTTGCTATTATACACACCACTGTCATGAATATCGTTCTTCAGTTTCTTTGAGCATAAATGCAAGAACCACTCTAGGATATACACTTTTACTTAGAATTACATTTTAATGTTTTATGAGGTATTGCCAAATTGCTCTCCAAAATAGTTGTTTCAATTTCTATTTCTTTTCTTTCTTTCTTTTTTTTTTTAAGATCTTATTTATTCATTTGACAGAGAGAGAGACAGCCAGCAAGAGAGGGAACACAAGCAGGGGGTGGGAGAGGATCCCCAGGACCCCGGGATCACACCCTGAGCCAAAGGCAGACGCTTAATGACTGAGCCACCCAGGCGCCCCCATCTTTTTTTTTTTTTTTTAAGATTTATTTATTTATTTGAAAGAGAGAGAGAGTACATGAGCAGGGGGTAGGGAGGGGGAGGTCAAAGGGAGAGGGAGAGAAGAGACTCCCTGCTGAGAATGGAGCCTGGACTCAGGGCTCAGTCTCATGACCCTGAGATCATGACCTGAGCCAAAATCAAGAGTCAGATGCTTAACCAACTGAGTCACCCAGGCGCCCCCCAATGCTTATTTCTACAGTAACATATAGTGTTCCCATTTCCTGGCATCCTTGCCAACATGTCAATGTTCTTGACCATTTGACAATGAGAAATGATATCTTGTTGTTTGAATTTTCATTTTCCAAATGCTGAGCATTTTGTCTGGCTCTTTGTGCTTCCTCTTATGATTATTGCCTGTTCATATCTTGTCCATTTTCCGTGGTGTTTTCTTTTTCTGAAAGATTTTTGAAGTTTTTAAAAAATAATCTGTATATGAATTTGGTTATCTCTGTCTTTTATGTCTTTTACTTTTGACTTTGATTATATGTCTTTGTTGAACATACATTTTAATTTTGATGTAAAATTTATCAAATGAGTTTTTTATCATTTTTATAAGACAATCTTCCTTATCATCAGTATTACAAATTTATTTCTATCTTTTCTTCCAATGTTTAAACTTCTGCACTTCATGTATAGATCTTAATCTAGCTGGAGTTTATCAAGATAGAGATCTAATCTTATTTTTTTCCATGTAGAAAATCATCATTCCCAATATCATAGATTGAACGATCTACCTTTTATCTCTGATTTGTAATGTTATCCTTACCACTTTCTAGCTCTGTGATTTGGGCAAGTTACTTGTGGTCTCTGTAAAATGGGAATAATAATAATGATACCTTCCTCACAGAGTTATTGTGAGTAATGAATTATGTATCTATCACTTGGAACAATACTTGGCATATGGTTAGTGCTATGTATTTATTGGTAATTATTGTTTTATGTCATATCAACATTCCTATTTTTTGAAATAGGAAACATTAGATAAAAAGCATAGAATTTTATGGCCGGTACATACTTTCATGATATATTAGTCCAACTAAGAGCTGGTCCCTTCCAGAGCCAGCCGCTCTAAACTTGCCCTGCTCATTTGAGATAAAGGAACCACATTTTGACATGGATGATATACATACACTACATAACCATCTGTTGTATACAGAAACACTGTAAACGTGATAATTTCTTTGAAGAAATAACATTGACTAAGTATTCTTTAGGATGAATGACATTGACAGTTGAAGTAATGCCAAAACGTCCAGGCTTTCAATTTCAGAAGTGTTAAGAGATGCCAGCAATTAATTCTGAATTTGACACAGCGATGGAAATTACAGATGGAGGGGGGAACATAAGGCTTATGTTGACATAGGGACAATGAGCAATGGAAAGAGTAATAGACAATAATCAACAGAAATGAAAGTTAGGATGAACGGTGAAGAATATAAAACTGGAAGTAACCAAGGGCCAGAGGTAAATTGTTGCATCTCAGACATAGGAAGGGCAGAGGGAAGATTTGAACCCAGGTCTTCTGATTTCAAAATCTGAGCTCTAACTATACTAGATTCCCTCTTGCATATGGAGTATAAAAAATACATAAGACGAGGCGTCAGGAGTTAGATTTGAATTCTGCCTGTGTCAGTAATAGATCTGTGACCTTGCCTAATTTCTTTCTCGCTAAATTGGGAACAATGATGGCTGCCTTCTATGGTTGCTGGGAGAATTGAGATAATGTTGGTGATGCCTCTGATGTGTCCAGGTGCCTAATCAATGCAGCTTCCTTCCTGAGAAATTATGTAGTTTGTATGATTAGGAATTAAATTAAGCCATCCTCAGCTTCTTTGTTGTACAAATTATTTCTGCAGAAAAATTAGACTTATTTACCTCTGTACTTTTTTTAAGAATAAAAGATTGCAGCAAAATAAAGGGTGGCTCTGTGATTTGGAGACAGGAACAGCAGCCTTCTTCTGAGCACATGAAAGCACCACACATGCATGTGCACACACACACACACACACACACACACACACAC
>NW_024424564.1:6435923-6486984 GCF_017311325.1 Ursus maritimus | reverse complement strand
CACACACACACACACACACACACACACACACTCATCTGGTGTCCTACATGTTGCCCCTCTAACTTAGTCCCAAGGTTCTGCCTTCATAGTATTTTTTTATAATAATATTTTTTATTATATTATGTTAGTCACCATCCCCAGTTTTTGATGTAAAGTTCCATGATTCATTACTTGCGTATAACACCCAGTGCACCATGCAATACGCGCCCTCCTTAATACCCATCAGCAGCCTATCCCATTCCTCCCCCCCCGCAAAGCCCTCAGTTTGTTTCCCAGAGTCCATAGTCTCTCATGGTTCATTCCCCCTTCTGTTTACCCCCCTTTCTTCTTCCCTTTCTTCTCCTCCCGATCTTCCTACTTCTTATGTTCCATAAATGAGTGAAACCATATGATAATTGTCTTTCTCTGCTTGACTTATTTCGCTAAGCACTATCTCCTCCAGACCTGTCCATGTTGCAGCAAATGTTGAGAAATCTTTCTTTTTGATGGTCTGCCTCCATATTAAAACTTGTTCCTAGATTTAAAAAAATGCCAGGCCTGGGATGATTCAAATTTAGCAAGTAAAGATTCTAGAATGGGCTCTCTGTTCCTCCCTGTTCGACAGACAGCTGCATCTTCTGGTGCAGTGCCAGCCGTATCCCTGAGACACAATGGTCAAGTTCGGAGTACATGGATTTGGCCATATATGGGTGCCTGGTCACCAGGGCTGCTTTTAACTCTGGCAAAGTGGATATTGTTGCCATCAATGACCCCTTCATTGACCTCCATTACATGGTCTACATGTTCCAATATGATTCCACCCATGGCAAATTCAACAGCACAGTCAAGGCTGAGAATGGGAAACCTTTCATCAACGGAAAGTGCATCTCCATCTTCCAGGAGCAAGATCCTGCCAACATCAAATGGGACGATGCTGGTGCTGAGTATGCTGTGGAGTATGGGGTCTTCACCACCATGGAGAAGGCTGGGGCTCACTCTAGGGGTGGGGCCAAGATGAACATCTTCTCTGCCCTTCTGCTGATGCCACCATGTTTGTGATGGGTGTGAACCATGGGAAGAATGACAACTCCCTCAAGATTGTCAGGTATGCCTCCTGCACCACTAACTGCTTGGCCCCTCTGGTCAAGGTCATCCAGGACAACTTCAACATTGTGGAGGGACTCATGACCACAGTTCATGCCATCACTTCTATGCAGAAGACTGTGGATAGGTCCTCTAGGATGTTGTGGCATGATGGCCAATGGGCTGCCCAGAACATCATCCCTGCTTCTAGTGGTCTTGTCAAGGCTGTAGGCAAGGCATCCCCGAGCTGAATGAGAAGCTCACTGGCATGGCCTTCCATGTCCCCACCCCTGTGTGTCAGCTGTGGATCTGACCTACCACCTAGAGAAAGCTGCCCAATACAATGACATCAAGAAGGTGGTGAAACAGGCAACACAGGGCCCCCCAAGGGCATCCCAGGCTACAGTGAGGACCAGGTTGTCTCCTGTACCTTTAACACCCACTCTTCCACCTTTGATGCTGGAGCTGGTATTGCCCTCAATGACCACTTTGTCAAGCTCATTTCCTGATATGACAATGAATTTGGCTATAGCAACTGGGTGGTGGACCTTATGGGCCACATGGCCTCCAAGGAGTAAGAGCCCCCTGGACCACCAGCCTCAGTGAGAGCAAGAGGAAGAGAGAGGCCCTCAGCTGCTGGGAAGTCTTGCCTAACACATCCTCCAGCACACTGAGATTCTCCCGACCTTCACAGTTTCTATCCCAGACCCCCTGAAGAAGGGGAGTGGCTTGGGGAGCCCTCCCTTCTCATGTACCATCAATAAAGTAGACTGTACCAAGCCAAAAAAAAAAAAAAAGATTCTAGAATGACAAGAAAATATCATGACATTATGATATAATATAATGTTTATGGGATAAATTAATTAAAGATACTAGTAAGCATTTGAGAGGAAGAGGAAGTTTTCCCCCTCAAACCATTGAAAACATGATTTTTAAACTCCTTTTCCAGCAAGAGTGAACTTGGAGTGGTTGACCTGACTTAGGTCACTGGGAGCCTCAACAACACCTCAAGATGCAGGGTGATCCCAGGAGCAGAACGTGGAGTATTAAGCCAGGAATATAGTCTTCATATTGTATTAATGTGAGGATGCTGGGCAGGGAGACAGAACCCACATGTGAGGAGTGGGATAGAGACTGAACCCAGAAGATAAGAACAAGAAGGTCCATGATGGAAGGGAAGAGATGCAACAGGTAATATATCCTGAGTCTCTGGAGTGTCCACACAGAACTCTGTGTGGAGAAGACCCCATGAGGGGTCTCAGTTGCTCAAGGCAGGTACCACCACCGGGGAAGGCGCCTTCTGCACATGTCGCCATAAAATGGGATGAGGACCCATGTTAGAGAACACAGAGCACGTCGTTTCACTGTAAAGAACTTGCAAAATGGAATGACAGAATGTCTGCAGACTGTTCCTAGAACAGTAAGCCCATATTCCAAAATAAATGCAACTGTCCACCCAGCGACCATGAGATATTTATGGATGCTGGAGTAAAAAAAATCCACAGCCTGTTTTGCTGTCAGTGATGTATTTTTCCCAGTGATATTTTTACTGGGTTCATCACATCACATTTTCACATCAGAGTTACAGTTTTTGGGTCCAGAATGTGTCAGTTCATAGCTGCGAGTTTTTTTAGACATTTGTTGGCAACGTTACATCGCTTTGTAACCATAGCTTTTTCAACTGAAACCCAGTTTATTCATATTCAGTGGACATTTCTCTTTTCTCGTTAGGAGCTCTCTGAATTGAAACTGGAACTCTGTCTCTACTTGTGTGTGTGCATGCGTGCACATGTGATCTTCAGCACAATACAGAGTCTTTCAATATAGTTCATGTGACATTAAAGAGGCAGGAAGGGGTTAAACGGTAGAAGCCCGAAGCTGGGCAGCCCCAGAGGATGGTAAAGTATCATGTCACTTCTTAAAAAATCTAATTTATGAAGATATCATTTACATACAATAAAGTTACCAAGTTAAAAAATGTCACTTCTTAAAAAATCTAATTTATGAAGGTATCATTTACATACAATAAAGTTACCAAGTTAAAAAAAAAAAAAAGAAAGTGTCAGTTTTTCCGTTCACGTTGCAATTCCATTTTCCAATAAGGTAACAAAATAGATATTGCTTTTCTACTCAAGGTTCTGGACTATAACTTTACTCATCAATGGAGTGCATGCAGAAGAATAAGTCTCTGGTAGGAGGAATTTTTGACAAGAGTTGAGAGAAAATAAGCACCCTTATAAACAACAGAAGATTGTCCTTAATGTGGAAGTCGAGCACGTACATCATTAGAGACAGAAAGCAAGGACCTTACTGTCACCATTCAGGAACAACATGAAACACAGACCAGAGGACTCAGCAGGATGTGGATTATACAAGAAGAAAGAGAATACAGAGTGCATCAGAACAGGGACTGAGCTTTTAGCTGTGACTCACTCCGTTCTATAATATTCAGGGTAGTCCATGTATTAAACTAAGTAGCTATTTAGGAAAAGTGTATATATTACTCATTTCACAGCATGAACCCAGTCTTCCTCAACTAATCAATTATGTTCATTAAAAACCCAGGAAAGCAAACCCCCTAGCCCAGACTGGGAAACAAATATTATGTTAGGATACGCTCTAGGTTGCATATTAACAATCACACATGTGCCCCACCACCAAGTCCAGGCATGGCTTTCTCATAGCCCCGAGCAACATCTTCTACATGTTAGAAAGTAAGAAGAAAGTGAATGAGGGAAGGTCAGGAAGGAAAGATGGGAGGCTAACTGGTCCATAATACTGCTCATCTTTTTGTGACCTACATATATCCATCTTGTATTTGTACAATGATCATTGGAAATGGTTTCGGGGCAGTGAAGCATCTGGCTACACACAGCATGGCAGGCTGAGAGGCAGAAGCCATGAGAAAATAAGTCTCTGGAAAGCTAATGAAATCTAGAGAGAAGTTGCAGATGTTGCCAGATCATGGAATTTGTGGAACCTAAAACATACAATTCTTCAAGCACCTAGAGGCAAAGGGTCTGAAATCATACCTAAATTTTATTGATATATCTTATATGCTGATTCTAACACTAGGTCCACGGACTGCTTCCAATGGTCAATCATGAATTCTGCCACAGTCTAAGCTTGCAGGCAGGTGTCTATTCCATAATGACACAATCTGTTGCCTGTCCCTATTGGGAGGCTAGTGTTCTCATGAGCCAATCACGCTTGGCTTTCAAAGTGGTTAAAGCCTGGGTTGGAGCTTTTTTTTTTCCCCCTTTAATAAAAAAGGCACGTATAGAAACTGATATCTTTGGGTATATCCAGAGTTACAATTTTGAAAACTGGTAATAAAAATTGTGAATATTTGGGAAAACAGCCATAAAAATAATTAACTTACAAGTAAATAAAGATAGTATGTTTCAAAAGCCCTTCTTGGTTCTGAAGATCGGTGAATAAAAAAATGCACATATATATTTAAGTGTAGGGAACACTTAAGTACATATTTGATGGTTTCTTGAGATGGTTTTTCTGAGAATTTTTAATGTCATCAGACTTCAAAAAAATTAATCAAATTTCAAGGAAAATTAAATTTCTTAGACTGGAGAATCAAGACAGCAGAGAGAGAGTGTGTAAACGTGATTTAGTGCCACCAGAACGTAGGCAGACAGGGTTCTCCCAGGCCTCTGCCATTGACCTTGCTCCAGGAATGGGATGTTAGCTTAGCACCAAAGAAACTCAGTTTATCTGTGAAATCACAAGCAATTATCCACCCTTGGACATGGCTGACTTAATCAAACACATAAAAGCATTGATTATCTAGGTAGGAGTGTGAGGTGGTTGCAAATATTCATAAGTTTAAAGCTTTGTGCAAATTGAGAGGGAACTGAAAAAAAAAACCAAGGATTTTTCTGCATAGAAGTCATGGAACATATGAAGGGGGCTGGCTGTATAAAGGTAAATTTCACATGCACTTTTACGTGGGGTTTAGTTTAATCGGGCTACTCTGGCTTTTAGTCATCTGTAGGATTACTTTTAATTCTCCAGTGCTTTTATTCTTTTTTTTTTTGCATTCTATTTCAATGCAATGCACAAATGTAGGAGTGATTTTTTTTTTTTTTTTTTAAGCGGACATTGGAGTTGTTTTCTAGACATGCCAGCTGGCTTAAAACTAAGATTCTAAAGCAGGAAAAGACATCTCTCAAGGTCAATATTCATGCTTCAATCATAAGGCCTCTTTGGCCTGTCAATAATCTGTGCTATAATAGTGCCTTTCTCTGCATTTTAACACTTTTCTGAAACATCTTGGGGAACACAGTACTCTGTGGGGATGTCTCAGACTATCTATATAGACGTCACAAGTCAATATTTCTTTTGCTCCTAAAGCATGCCCAGCCTGAGGAAAATACTGAAGTCTTGCCTCCTTCCTGTGCCCTATCCAAGAAAAGGGTATGGTTCTCTTTTTATTCTTCTAAGTCTTCGGATCTACCTAGGGTCTTATGACCTCCCATTCTCCACCATGGCTTCCCTCCTGGGAAAGGAATAAGGATCCCATCATTTTCTAAATTTTGCTTCTTCTCTAATCCTTTCCCCCTCATCAGATTCAGCAACATTCTAGGCATTTATCCCTATTGGAAAGGATCTTGTTTATTTTTATGTTGACTTAATATCGGTCTCTGATCACTAGAAACTGAAATCCCTGAGAGTGACACTTCCTGTCCCATTCCCCTCTGTATTCCCAGCTCCTAGAACGGTGCCTTGCACACAGCAGCATTCATTCAATATTTTTTGAATAAATCTATAGGATCTGGGAGACACTTTATTTAGACATGGATAGAATGGCTTAGAAAGAGCGAAGAGGGTAAGAAATTAATCAACCTTCCAGATGGATTTCAGTATAATGTCAATTTCCTTTGGTAGTGGTTTTACTTCAGAGGGAAACACAGTGTGATTTCCATGGGTGCAGAGAGTACAAAGCTTTTTCTGAAAAGGGAACATTTAAATGACAACAATATTCCAAGAGAATGGGATGGACTAAAAATTGTTAGACGTGTGACAAGGACAGAAAGAAAGGAAGGACATTTAGGGAAAAGCAACTGTGGCTTTATTTGAAGAAAAGAGGCCTTAGCTCCTCCATTATCACCTGGAATGGGATTCTGAGTTATCAGAAACTCTGGCCTCGGCTGAATAGTCTGCTAATGATAACAACACTCTAGCCCTGATCAGAAGCTAGAATAGATCGTGTGTACAGGCATTGCCCCATCCATATGCTAAATAATTTTTAAAATCCTTTTATTTATTTATTTTTTTGAGCGGTGCTTCTCAAACTTTATTGTGCATTGGTTTTTTTTTGTTTTTTGGGGGGGCATCATAAATATTTTATGTCCATTTAAACTTATACACGAACATTTATTCCCTCATCTTTTGACATAAAGCCAAAGCCTCTTCTTAGTTTAGGGCCCTGGTAGGCTATAACTAGTACAAGGAGTTGAACTTAGGTTTAGTGACTATTATTAGGAATTCCTTGGGCCATCTTGATTTCTGCATCTCAAGAAAGTTATAAGATTTCTGGAAAGAGTTGAGAAAGTGGCAACTACGATGATCTCTCTGATTCAAGGCCATGTGCATAAAGGGGAGGTAAAATGATGACTGGCTTTAAATATTAGGGTCTTTGGTCTCTAGATTTGAAGCATCAAGAACGACTACAAAGTAGGAGTGAAGCCAAAATAATGATGAAAGGAAAAGAAAGCTTATTGAGCACTGATTAAAGAGTAAGACCCAGCCATATTGTCCATGAGAAATGTGCTTTTAATATACAACACAGGCTGAAAGAAAATTGGGTGGATAAAGAAAGATATACCATGCACACAGTCAGTAGAGGAAAGCTGGTGACTACACTAATATCAGATAAAGTAAACCTTTAGATAAAGAACATTAACAGATAGAAAAACATATTGGAGTCAATTCATCAGGAAGACATAAAAATCATAAATGTGTAAGTACCTGATAACAGCATCAAAATACATGGAACAAAAATGGACACAATTAAGGAGACATAGATCCACAATCATAGTAGGAGATTTCAAAACCTCTCTTTTATGAATGATAGAACAATTTCACAGACAATCAGTAAAGGCATAGGATTTCTGAACACACTATCCACTGCTTTGGCTTAATTAACATAGAATACGACAGCCAACAGTGGCACAATATACATTATTTTCAAGTACAGGTAGTATATACACCAAGACAGACCATGTAGTGGGCCATAAAATAAGTCTCGATAAAATTAAAAATGCTAAAATCACACAGAGTATGTTTCCTGGCCACAATGGATTTGTATTAGAAAGCAAACCCAAAAAGATATCAAGAGAAAATGCCAAACATTTGGAAAGTAAATAATATATTTCTAAATAACTCATGGATCAAAGAAAAATTACACAGGGAATCAGAAAATATTTTTAACTGAATGGTAAAGAAAATACAACATATCCAAATTTGTATGGTGCAACTTAAAATAATGTCTAGAAGAACATTTATAACTTTAAATGCTTATGCTAGAAAAGAAGAAAGTTTTAAAACCAATTGTTGAAGATTTCACTTTAAGCATCTGGAAAAAAAGAGTAAATTCAAAGGTGGTGGAAGGAAGGTAATAGTAAAGATAAGAATGAAAATAAATGGAATTGACAACTGACAAGCAATAGAGAAAATTAACATAGTCAAAAACAGGTTCTCTTAATGAGCAACAAAATTGATAAACCTCTAACTAAACTGATCAAGGAAAAAGAAAATAGAAATTACCAGTAACAGGAATGAAAGAGTGGTATTCACTAGAGGTCTAACTGATATTAAAAGAATAGCAAAGAAATATTATAGCTTATACTATTTTATTATTATTATTATTATTTTGCCAACAAATTTAGTAACTTGGATGAACAAATTACTTGAAAACTAATTTACTGACTCAAGATGCAATAGAAAATTTAATAGCACCCTCCTAATTGAAGTACTAATTAGACAGTCACCATATACATTGATGAAAAGGCTTTTGTTTTTGTATTGGTGTCACGCATGTGTGTATATAAAAACTGCTATTTTGAAGTGTAATACTCTCACTTGTGATACAGTCTTCCTTTATTTTTTAATTTTTTTAAAAGATTTTATTTTTTTGAGAGAGAAAGAGAGAGAGAGCAGGAAGAGGGAGAAGTGCAGACGTAGAGGGAGAAGCAGACTCCTTGCTGAGCAGTGAGCCCGAGGACTGGGAGATCAAGACCGACGCCACAGGCAGACGCTTAACTGATTAAGCCACCCAGTTGCTCCCAGTCTGCCTTTAAAATGTAAATCTCTGGATGTTGATCCTAGTTAGATGAATATTTTTTTAGATGAATATTATATACGGCCAGATAAACAAACAATGGGAAGGACTCTCCCCACTTACTGACAATAATTAAAAAACCTTATGTTGGAATTAAAATGTGAAAATGTTCCATCTGTTAGATTTAACACTTTTCCCAACAGCCTTTGCTCTTCTATTTTAAAGTTATTTTAGTCTTCTTACTAGCATAGCTCTATTTTTGCACGGATGAATGAGCAAAAACAAAACCCAAAAACAAAACATGGAAATTCAGCCCTAGTTGCTGCCATCTACACAAAGACAAGGTTCTACCTGGTTTCTTTCTTCCCAAATTTTTCTTATGGGTCAGTGTCAGTAAACTTAACCCAGAAAAGAAACTGATCGGCAAATGGTAATTTCAAAATCTTATGTTTTTTTTTTTTTTCTAGCCAGATCTACCCCAACAGATATTTGTAGTTGTTTAAGGAGAAGTCAGAGAGATGAAAATATACCAGGGAGTGTGAAGGGTATAAAAATTTCTCATAGTTCTGTTTTCCAAAGATCTTTATACTGAATGTATTTCGGAGAGCCTGAAAACCATACAAACCATGTCTTACCTTATTTTCTTGTAACAAAACCAAAGAATGGTTAGTTCCCACTTCCGACTCTAAACGGAAAGAAAACGTGGCTGCTGCTACCAGACCTCAGGCTCCTCTTTAAGTCTAGACGCAGCCCTGGCCCCTCTATGGCCGGTCCTGTATTCTATCACTTGGTGGGCGTTCTCAGAATGGAGGTGCTTGTGATTAATCTTATTCTGTGAGTGGCTGCATAAAAAATATGCAGTATAAAAAAAGCCTCACTGAAGAGCCACTCAGGAGTATTTATGAAGTCCCACTGTTTACAGAACACATTTGTACCATGGGCAGGCAGGAAACGTAAAGAAGCAGAAATAAATAGTAATGTATATATTAAGTTCTGCATTTTTGGAAAAATTTGCTAAAATTCCAGAATACTGTGACTATAACAATGATGATAATAATTTAATATTTGTTTAAGGAAATTGAGGGTGTCAAATCATCTGAAATGAAAATAGGTTTGTCAAACTAACTGTTCAAGAATATAGACTAGGTTTTGATGGGGAAAAGGAAGAGCTCGTGGACGGGTCAGGCGGCAGGACCTAAGGCACAGCAGGACACTGGTGCCCCACTAATTTGAGTCCCTAAGGGGACTGTTCAAGCCCAGGCCAGTCTCTCATCTACCTCTTTCCTCTGTGTTATAGGATTCAAGGGAAGAAAAACTTAAGGCATTTACTTTTTCCTAAGCTCTAGCCTACCATTTCCGTTGTAGCTTCTTGTCCTGCTTTTTTCTGCAGGCTCACAACCTGTGGATGGAAATGAAAGCTCCAGGATCTTCCCTCACTCTTTGATCCCCAAGGCAGACCCACAGCCTTCGTTTGAGTTTGCTCAAGGATTTTGACTGTTACAGGGAAACCGAATGAGTCAACCACCCCTCATTTCCCCTTCTCACCCTCTTTGCCTCCTTCCCTTCATTTCCTTCCTTCTTGGTTCCCCTCCCCTCTTTCTGTCTCCCTCTCCCCCTTTTTTTCCTTTACTAACAGTACCTTTAATGGTTGCAGGAAGCTGAGGGCTAGAGGTCTCCCAGCAACCACCTCTCCAGCAGGTGTTTTGTTACAGTGAAAGGGAGTCTCAGACAGAATTTCACCTTGCAAACTATGACCTCTTAGCAAGCAGGCACCAAATGGATATCAGCTGTGCTGCTGGTGCTGCCTACTCGTAGCTCTCTCTCCTTTCTAGCATCCTGACAGTCCCAAATGCTCACTCAAAGCAAATGCAACAATATCCTGACAATAACCTAGCAGCAGGAGTTAGCACCTCTCCTAAAAACATCGAAACCTAGGGCCAGATGGAATCCTAAAGCTAAGGGGCCATTTTCAATGATGCGGACTACTGAGATTACTGGACTTTTATACTTGCTTGGCAAAGATAGAAGCATAAACAATGTTAAGAGTGAGAAATTTGCAAAGTCAGAAGAAAGCACCAAAAGTAAAATCTGGGAGTTCTTGGAATGTAAATAGACGTGTGCTGATATTTGGAGTTCTGCTATGTTTTATGGAGAGACAGTAATAAACAGTTTTGAAATGTATAAAATGCCATTGCTGAGCGTCCTGTGAATAGGTTCTGCTTTGAGGAATGGTTCAATCTCACCACTCAGCTTAAAGAGTCCTTGCACGAGAGACAGAAGCTGGATCTGTGGTGCATCAGCACTGGGGTGTCGCAAACTACAGAGCTATTGGGTCCTCATATAAGACGCTGCATTCACTTAGGGCCATTAGATTCCATTCTAACAACATCGGACACAAGGAAAGGAAAGGTATCATGATTTATGAGATCCTAGATCAACACACACTCTTATTCCTCATTCAGAGAAGGGGGAGGTGCTTGGAGAGGGCTAGGATTCTAGAATTCTAGGGACTAGGCGGGTGTGCGTAGCCATGGAATACAGGATTTATGAGAATCATGTACTCTGATTTAATCCCAATATTTATTATATGAAGAACTGCTAGAAATCAGTACAGATCTCAATCCAGATATAGGTAATCTATTATTTTTATATCAGAAGGTCTCTTATTTGTCACTTCGGTTATGGACAGAAGTCTTGACTTTGTCCTGTGAGCTTCTTTTGAAGGAGGGAAGGAGGATTGATTGTTCAGCGTGACATTTCAGTCACGTGAGCCCTGTCTCTGGCCCAGTCAACAGACCTCAGAACATCAGCATCTCCAAGTCCCTGATTGCTACTAACTAGGTGTCTTTTTAAAAAGAACCCAAGCAGCTGTCAATTATGCACGGTAAGGAGATATTTAGGGTGGGAACCATATAATGTTTGAAACCCACAGCTGTATTAGCGTGCTAGGGCTGTCACAACAAGACACTACCAATGGGGTTGGCTTGAACAACAGAAATTACTCTCCTCACAGTTCTGGAGACCAGAAGTGCAAGATCAAGGTGTCAACAGGTTCGGTTTCTTTTGAGGCCTCTCTCCCTGGCGTGCAGGTGACCTCCTTCTCCTAGTGTCCTTACACGGTCTTTCCTCTCTAGATGTCTGTGTCCACATTTCTTCTTCTTACAAGGAAGTCAGATTGGATTAGGGTCCACCTGTAGGACCTCATCTGCACTGAATCACTTCTTTAAAGTCCTTATCTCCAAATGCAGTCACACTGCAAAGTATGGGCCAAAGGGCTTCAACATATGAACTTGTTGGGGGGGGGGGTGGCACAGTTCAGCCCCTAACAACAGACACTTAGGAGCTTCTTTTTAATCTGGTTAGTCAGTGTTTTACCTTTTGGTTTTACTGAACTTATTAAAACTATTAGTAAGTTTCCCCCCAAATTTGGTTGCAGTTGAAAATATCCTCTATCTGCCCCATTGGCTGTGAAAAACTGAAATTATGTCTGGGAAACAGTTAGATGGCTTCTTGAATTTAAGTGACTCAAGTCAAAACCCCCCAAAACACATATTCATTTTCTGTTCCTCAGTTGTGCTGCAGCTCTCTGCTAGAAAGTGTACAATATAATAAAACTGACATATGGCCTATGTCAACAATAACAAATAAACTTGGAAGACTAAGTTTTAGATACACATTAGGTCTCCATTTAGTTTTTAAAAAATTTCTCTTTAAGTGAAACCTGAATTTTGAGCTCATTCCTAGTCTATGGGGAAAAAAATCATTATTTTACTACATAAGACCCCTCCGAGTATTGAATGTTTTTGCCTTAACAAATACCGTGCCAGTCCCGATGCCCTGGGAGAGCTCTTCCTACCTGATGTGCACAGGTGCAAGGGTGAGAAACCAGCAGCAATAACAAGACAAAACGCCACCGTTTAAGAGATTCTGAATATTTTAGGAGCCCTGATGGCTGGAACCCCATACCAGGATTTGCTTAGTAATGTTAAGGTGAAAACAGATGAGTATGTCATTATGATATGGAAATTAACTTGCTATGGCTGAATTTTTCCTGCATTCTGAGTTTCTCAAAAGAGAACACTGAAAATCAGATAAAAGGCACATCAGAAGGAATATAGTCAATGATGGAAGAGATGGTAGCTATATAGTGCAATGTATAAACTTTCATTTTTTATTTTTTTAAGATTTTATTTATTTATTAGAGAGAGACAGCCAGCGAGAGAGGGAACACAGGCAGGGGGAGTGGGAGAGGAAGAAGCAGGCTCCTAGCGGAGGAGCCTGATGTGGGGCTCGATCCCAGAACGCCGGGACCACGCCCTGAGCCGAAGGCAGACGCTTAACGACTGCACCACCCAGGCGCCCCACAATGTATAAATTTTTAAATCACAGTTGTACACCTGAAACTAATGAAACATTGTGCTTCAACTATACTAAAAACATCCAACAATTAAAAACAAAACAAAACAAAACAACACAAAAACCAGTACACTGAAAATCAGGATCCAATCATTATATGCTAGTTTCAAGTATCTTTTCAATGGAGTTTTTTATGTGTGGGTAAAACCAGCTGGACAGTAAATGCATAATAGGGGCCACCTATCTCTCTTTTTCTTAAAGTAGCTTCTACCTCCAACATGGGGCTTGAACTCACGACTCTGAGATCAAGAGATGCATGCTTTACTGACTAAACACGCCAGGCACCCTCACCTGTCTCTTATTAGAGGCTGTGAACTTCGTATAATGTGCAGAGTAGAAGGTTTGTGTCAATAAAACTTCCAGGAGTTTTGAGGTTTCAGAGACACTGCTCCCTGGAAGTACAGATTGGCTCACAAACCATATGTACAAGGTTTAGATAGTCTTCCATTACAAGAAACCTCTATAACATATTCGTCTTCCTTTGGGTATTTACCACGTGATCCACCTTGCGCCTTCTGGTGTGGTTATTAGGTACATGTCTTGCTTCTCTCATGTCTTCTAACTTAGCATAGCTCACAGAGGCAGAGACTTTCCTTACTTACCTCTCTATCCTAGACTGGGGCATTGCAATGTATTCCCATGTAGCGCTCTGTGCTCTTCCCATGGGGGGGGGCGTGGCATTACCTGCCACTTATGATTTCCTATTTAAATACTCATCTCTTCTACTATCCTACAAACTTTTGAGGGCAGACTCCTCACTCTTGCATAGTATGTACTACAGGATAAGGATAGTGAAAGCTATCATTTTTTAAGCACCAATTGCTAACTGCTCTATCCATAACTACTTGGAAAGAAGATGTATTATAATTCTCAATTTACAGATAACGAAAGTGAAGCTTAGGAAGTGTCGAATGCTTGCCAAAGGCTATACAGCTAGTACTGTCAGAACTAACCACGCATTGCTGGCTCCAAAGACTATGTTCTTAATGAAGGATGAGCCTGGGTGCAAACAGATGACGGGATTGGTACAATTTTAAATTGGTAACGTGGATTTAAAAGTTCATCACCCGGGGCGCCTGGGTGGCACAGTGGTTAAGCGTCTGCCTTCGGCTCAGGGCATGATCCCGGCGTTATGGGATCAAGCCCCATATCAGGGTCCTCCGCTATGAGCCTGCTTCTTCCTCTCCCATCCCCCCTGCTTGTGTTCCCTCTCTCGCTGGCTGTCTCTCTCTCTGTCAAATAAATAAATAAAATCTTAAAAAAAAAAAAAGAAATAAAAGTTCATCACCCAAGTATCCTAAACTTGTTATTCCAATCAATTCATTTCTATGCATAAATTGACTGAAATCTTACACTATCCTTAATGCCTTGTTCTTCTCTTAAAATAAAAATTATTTCCCCTATTTTCTGATAGAGTAACTCCTTGCAAGGTTTTTTTAAGTTAAATAATTCATAAAATAATTCATGATAATGCTGTCAGCTAATAATAAAAGCTACTATTTATTGAGTCCTTACTGTGTAGTATCCCATGCCTGTTTTGTTATATGCATTACTTTTTAAATTACTTGCTCCGTGTAGCTCCTTGAGGATAGAGACCATATTTTTCTCATTCATTCCTATTTGTCTCTCCCTTTTCCCCTATCCAGCATGGTGCGATTAGTAGATGCTCAATAATTGTTTGTTGAAAGAATCTGCTGGACATTTTAATAGATCTTAGTATTTAATATTCACAACAATCGCTACTGCAGACAATTGGAATAACTTGCACAGGGTCACATAGTGAATTCAGAGTTGGATTCTCACCTCAGTCTGTCTGGTCCTGCAACTCATCCTGCTGTCACGTGGCCTTTTACTCGAACATGACCTCCTTTGTGGTGTCTTTCGGACGCAGAATTCCGTTTTTCTATGAGCGTACTCTACAAATAATGTCACAATAGTCAAATATTATTATTTTATCCTTCAGTTGATATAAATTGCCGTGGGGCAGTACTATTTTTGAACAGTGCTTCTCTGGAATTACATTCCCTAAGACGACCTTTATTGACTTGTCTTTGAGAACCATAGAACACTTTTAGAAGTTACGGGTTGTAAGTCTGTTTTGCCACTATTATCAACAAAACATTTGGTTTGCCAATTGATGTCCTCAAACTTATGTTCCATCAGATGGCAAGCAAACAAAAAAGAAAATTGATGGAAAACTAGGATCTGGTTTTGACTGTTCAAACAAAGCAATAACTCTATATTACCAAAATATTCAGGTTTTTAATAGAAATTTCTAGGAAGAAGGAGACTACAAAACTCTAGGACAAAACAAAATGGTGCCTGAATGGCCCCAAACTGTAAAGCCAATCTAGCACCGCTCTGAGTTCCGCCCTGCTTTGAGATATTGCTGTCCTCTCTGAGTAAGCTCCATCTGGACAAGGGTGTGATGGAGCGGACTCTGCTTTGGAGAAACCATGCCTTCTGTCCCCCTCCCCCTATCCCATACACAGCAGCTGTCACCCAGATTCTCAACAGAAGTATTGCTGAGCTGATACTAACTGCCACACAACTGACACTGGGAGAAATCTAAGTAAATAGAGAGTAAGTTAAAAGTAATACTGTTTTGTGCTTCTAAAACGTCCTCAAATTATTCTGGAAGTATAAAGAAGGCTACTGAGCTAGAGACGATATGGAGACAGATTTTTATCAATCTCCAGGCATTCCCCAGCTGAAATAAGCTTGGCTAAGAGGGAGTCTTTGAGGCTAGAGGAATGGAGTAAATGTTTCCCCTTCACCTCTAACAAGGAAATCAGGCTGTTGGGGACTGCAGCCCATAGGAAATAGATCGCTATGTATAAAGTCTCAGGAAACAGCAATGAATTCTCTTTACTATATCATGATAATTTTCAGAGGTTCAATTGTTGGCTTATTTCAGGAAGAGAAAGTATAAAGAAAATGTCTTACTTTTTCTTTTTTGCTGAGCTAAAAGTACATTATTTATATTTACACTGTTCTTTTTATTATGATATGTTAGTGACCATACAGTACATCGTTAGTTTTTGATGTAGTGTTCCATGATTCATTGTTTGCGTATAACACCCCGTGCTCCATGCAATACGTGCCCTCCTTAATACCCTTCACCGGACTAGCCTATCCCCCCACCCCCTTCCCTCTAAAACCCTCAGTTTGTTTCCCGGAGTCCATAGTCTCTCTTGGTTCATTTCCCCCCCTTCATTTTTCCGTTCCTTCTCCTACTGATCTCCCTGCTGTTTCTTATATTCCACAAATGAGTGAAACTATATGATAATTGTCTTTCTCTGCTTGACTTATTTCACTAGCATAATCTCCTCTAGTCCCATCCATGTTGATGCAAATGTTGGGTGATCATTCTTTCTGATGGCTGAGTAATATTCCATTGTATATATGGACCACATCTTCTTTATCCATTCGTCTGTTGATAGGCATCTCGGCTCCTTCCACAGTTTGGCTATTGTGGACAATGCTGTTATGAACATTGGGGTGCATATGACCCTTCTCTTCACTACATCTGTGTCTCTGGGGTAAATACCCAGTAGTGCAATGGCTAGGTCATAGGGTAGCTCTATTTTTAACTTTTTGAGGGACCTCCACACTGTCTTCCAAAGTGGCTGTATCAACTTGCATTCCCACCAACAGTGTAAGAGGGTTTCCCTTTCTCCACATCCTCTCCAACATTTGTTGTTCCTTGCCTTGTCCATTTTTGCCGTTCTAACTGGCATAAGGTGGTATCTCAGTGTGGTTTTGATTTGAATTTCCCTGATGGCTAATGATGTTGAACATTTTTTCATGTATCTGTTAGCCATTTGTATGTCTTCATTGGAAAAGTGTCTGTTCATATCTTCTGCACATTTTTTGATCTGATTATTTGTTTCTTGGGTATTGAGCTTGAGAAGTTCTTTATAGATCTTGGATACCAGCCTTTTATCTGTAGTGTCATTTGCAAGTATCTTCTCCCATTCAGTGGGTTGCCTCTTTCTTTTGTTGACTATTTCCTTTGCTGTGCAGAGCTTTTTATCTTGATGAAGTCCCAAAAGTTTATTTTTGCTTTTGTTTCCGTTGCCTTTGGAGACATGCCATGAAAGAAGTTACTGTGGCTGATATCCAAGTGGTTATAGCCTATGTTCTCCTCTATGATTTTGATGGATTCTTGTCAGGTCTTTCATCCATTTGGAGTTTATCTTTGTGTATGGTGTGAGAGAGTGGTTTATATGTTGAGCTTTCTTAAACCTTGCTTGTATTCATGCTGATTCCTTTAATTGAACTCATTTATTTATCTATTCAATCATTAAACAAATGTTGCTGGGTTTTTTTTTTTTGAGCATTTTATATATGTTAGGCATTATGCTAGGCAGTGGAGAAACAACATATACAGACCCTGCCCTCATGAAGTTTCTGTCCTACTGAGGAAAATAAAGAAACAGAAAATGAGTAATCATATACATCACTGGAATTGTTACTGCAGTCATTGTAAATGCAGTGGAGAGGACAAGTAATGGACCCAGAGACTGTTCAGGAATGGAGAGGGAGGAAGCACTGGAGATCACGTGGTTAGAGGGGGCCTCTCTGAGGAGATCACAACGTAAGTGAGATATAAAAGACAAGCTGGACTTCATCAGTTCCAAAGTGAGTGAAGAGTTTCCAGGATGTGAGGAACACCTTTGGCAAAAACTCAAAGATAGGGATGAGAGTGGTATTCTAAAAGCTGACAGAGAACAAGTATGGCTGAAGTTCAGTGAGTGATGGGGAGAGAGGAGCGAGGTAAAGCTGGAGTAATAGGAGGTTGTGTGCAAGAATGGCAATAGGGAGACCAGTTAAGAGATTGTTGCAGTGATGTACATCTGGGACGGAGGAAAAGAAAAGAGAGAGAGGGAAACGATCCATAAGAGACTCTTAACAATAGAGAACAAACTGAGGGCTGCTGGAAGGGAGGTGGGTGTGGGAAGGGCTAGATGGGTGATGGGTATTAAGGAGGATGATGAGCACTAGGTTTTGTATGTAAGTGATGAGTCACTGAATTCTACTCCAGAAGCCAATATTGCACCATATGTCAACTAACAAATTTCAAATAAAAAGATAAATTAATTAAAAAAAAAGAGAGACTGCTGCAGTAAAATCAGAAGAGAGAATGATGACCAAGGTGGTGGCTACGGAGATGGAGGAAAGTAGAAGAATTCCATATGTACTTTGGGATTAAACCCCCACCACCACCCCCACCAAGGGACATGTTAAATGTAGGGAGTGATAAAAAGAGAGGAACACATGATGACTTTCGGGTTTCTAGTTTGAAGGTTTAGATCAAAGGTGATGGTGCAAGGCAGTAATGAAAAACAAGACAGGGCACAGATAAAATAGATTAAATCTTTTAAGAGCTTTGGGAAATAAATTTGAAAATTAAGAGAAAATTTTAAATTAAGACTTTAAAATTTAAATCTGAGTAGACTAATAACCATTAAACAAATGCATTAGTTAAATATCTTACCCCAACCCATGCTTCAGTCTGTCAACTCCCCAATGAATATGTAATTTATACCATATAAAAAGCATTTTAGAAAGAGTAAAAGAGGAGAAACCACCCATCTTATGAGATGGATATAACCTTGAAACAAAGTGAGGTAAATATTGTGCAAGAGTGGGTTATACACCTGCCTCACATATAAACATAGCAAGTGTACTGAATAAAATAGAAGAAAATTGAATTGAGTAATGCATTAATAATTGTGAACAAATAATGTTTATTCATGATGTTTGGATGATTAACATTAATATGTATTTTTTTCATTTAAAATTTTTTAATTTAAATTCAGTTTAATTAACACACACTGTATTATTAGTTTCAGAGGTAGAATTCAGTGATTCATCAGTTGTCTGCAACACCCAGTGCTCACTACTTCAAGTGCCCTTCTTAATGCCCATCACCCAGTTACCCCATTCCCCAACCCACCTTCCCTCCAGCAACCTTCAGTTTGTTTCTTTTTTTTCTTTTTAAAGATTTTATTTATTTATTCGACAGAGATAGAGACAGCCAGCGAGAGAGGGAACACAAGCATGGGGAGTGGGAGAGGAAGAAGCAGGCTCGTAGTGGAAGAGCCTGATGTGGGGCTCAATCCCATAACGCCAGGATCACGCCCTGAGCCGAAGGCAGACGCTTAACCGCTGTGCCACCCAGGCGCCCCCTCAGTTTGTTTCTTATAGTTAAGAATCTCTTATGGTTTGCCTTCCTCTCTGTTTTCCTCATATTTTATTTTTCCTTCCCTTCTCCTATGTTCATTTGTTTTGTTTCTTAAATTCTACATATGAGTGAGATCATATGGTGTTTGTCTTTCTCTGACTGACTTCTTTCACTTAGCATAATATCCTTGAGTTCCATCCATGTTATTGCAAATGGCAAGCTTTCATTCTTTTTGATGGCTGAGTAATATTCCATTGTATATATACACCACATCTTCTTTATCTATCCATCTATTGATGGACAACTGGGCTCTTTCCATATTTTGGCAATTGTGGACATTGCTGCTATAAACATTGGGGTGCAAGTGCCCCTTCAAATTACTATGTTTGTATCCTTTGGATAAATACCTATTTATGCAATTGGTCGGCCATAAGGTAGCTCTATTTTTAACTTTTTAAAAAAGATTTTATTTATTTATTTGAGAGAGTGTACGAGCAGGAGGAGGGGCAGAGGGAGAAGCAGACTCCCTGCTGAGAAGGGAGCCCGACCTGGGGCTTGATCCCAGGACTCCAGGATCATGACCTAAGCTGAAGGCAGATGCTTAATTGAGCAACTGATGCCCCTTGCTGTATTCTTAAGAAGGAAAAAGAGCAGTGCTCTTTCATGTTATTGTCATCCAGGACATATAGATGATGCCCACTAGTATTACTAGTATGAATCAACATTTATTGAGTGTCTGCCATGTGTCCATTTTATCTCCAGGATTTATGTATTTAATCTTCTCAAGAACTTTGTAAAGTAGGTATTAATATTTCCCCTCTTCTTCATATGAAGACATAGAAATACAGAGAGGTCTAGTAACTGGACTAAGATCACATACCTGGTAAGATAGAGTAGCATTTAAATACAATTCTAGGACTACATGTATGCACTTATTCAAATACACGCTTTGGTTTTCTTTTGATGTGCTTAGGGTAACAGAAATGTAATCATATAATGTGTGTATGATGTGACTTGCTTCTTGTGAGAGCCCTGGCCTACGTTGGGGCTCTCTCCATGTGCGTACATATTAATCTTCCTCATTCCTTTTGACTACTGTACATATTCAGTATAGATGTACCATAATTTATTAAACTATATAAAGATAAATTTATATATTTATAAAAACTATATTTTTTATTAAAATAGATTTCTTTATTCAACATGTCCTATATATATTATTTTTAGATTATATACTTTTTTTTAAATTTTAGAGAATGCTGAAATAAATGTGCTTGTATAACTCATGTGTGTATATATGAATAGTTCTTTTGAATAGATACTTAAGAGAACTTGCTGAATCTATGAATGCAATTACAAATTTTAATTGCAATCACTAATTACCCTCCAAACAGGTGGTAGCAACTTAATGTACACCAATCATGTCTGAATGTTTACTTCCCTATATGTCAACACTTAATAGTATCTGTTTTTTAATTTTTCTCAGCTGATTACCAGTAATATATAATTTCTACATGATTTTTATCAAGCCGAATATTTTTTCAGATATTATTGGTTCTTTTTCGGGGGGAGGGGCAGAAGGAGAGAGAGAGAGACAGACTCTACACTCAGCACGGAGCCTGAGGCTGGGCTCTATCTCATGACCCTGAGACCATGATCTGTGCCAAAATCAAGAGTCTGATGCTTGATGGACTGCGCCACCCAGGTGCTGTTTCTTTTTCTATCTTTGCATCTTTTCTTTATATCTTCAGCCCATTTTTGTATCGGTTTGTTTACTCTTATTTATAAAATGTTCTATATTTTCTAGATATTAAATGTGTATTTACTAATATGTTGCCAATATTTTTCCCCATCAGTTGGTGGTCGTTTAATTTTTTTAGCTTTATTGGGGTATAAATGACAAATAAAATTGTAAGATATTTAGAGTATATTTTAAATTCATGTCTACATAAAGACATACTTTCCTATTTTTTTGTCCAGAGGTCTTTAGAGGGTCAAACCCATCAATCTTTTCTTTTAAAATGTTGGGGTTGTTTGTTGCATAGAAGAACATTTATACCAAAATTATTTTCTAAAATTCCAGTATTTTCTTCCAATATATTATTAAAATTCAGCTTCTTTTCCCATTTACAGATGGGGGTGGTTTGTGTGTGTGTGTGTGTGTGTGTGTGTGTGTGTGTGGTCAAGAGCAGTCTCTTGTAGCCTTATACTGCGTTCGAAAGCATTCCCTTCCTGACGTCAGCATTTAGGAGTACGTGGTGGTGCTGAGGATCTCAACTTACGGGCACGCGGAGAATTTCTCTTCTGTAGCTTTTCTAAAATCAGCAAGTAAAACCCAGCAGCATGTGGATTGGTTTTTCTCACGTCATTTGAACATTACAGTGTGCCAATGACTGCTTTCTGGAAGTAGCCAGAAATACTTTCCAGTAGAAATTGTTCTCTTTTGATCTGGGAGCCGTGGGAAGGATCATGTCTCAGGGCAGCTGTGACCGTTAAACTGGGCCCAGAATGGGTTCATGGAAATGACTGGATTAATAATTTCAAGGGGAAAATGGGCGCAGGTGTCTAGGCTGGTGGAGGAGCTCCACAGACTGTGAGCCCTGGAAGGAATCTTTTACATCTCGGTCAATGTCTATAATTCTATATGTCTGTAACTACAAGTGAAGAAATCGAGGTAAGAGTCATTTAAGGGCACCCCGCTAGAAAGACCAATGATAAAGCGAATACTGTACAGATGATGTGATAAACAGAGAGCTTTGTTAGGCTTAGTGACAAACTCTGTGGCTTGCTGAGCTGACCTCCCGCATGTCTGACATTTAGGAAGCATTTCAACTTTTGAGGTTTAGAATCCCATTCCCAAACATGAAAGAATAAATACAACCCTGTAAATGCCCTAACTCATTCTGTGATAGAAAAATCCTCATTTTCCCCATACCCTAATGGCCCACAGATCTCTGAGGCTTTACTTTACATTAAAATTATATTGCTTTTCCTCATTTCAAAATACTTGCCTCTGCATGATCTTATTTTGTGTGGGAAACAAAGGCAGAAGAAAAATTATTAAATTTCCTTACTACTTGCAGCCTATTGACAAGTCCTTGAAACAGGCAGAGTGACATTTCTCTAGGGACTTAACTGTCTGGATGTTGACACTTTGCTAAGGGCAAAAAGCAATCTTAGCCTGACCTCCCAGGATCCTATAAGTCTGCTTTAATATATAAAAATTCCATTGGAAACTTCCTTTATCTCAACCCCCCCCCATCCATGTTGGCAATTATCCACCAAGTATATGACCCACCGATATACATCTGAAGGGTCTCATTGAGTAAGGGACCGGTGGGACTAGGTAGGGGGCTACGTGACCAGGCTTGCCAAAAATCCCAGAAATGCTGAGGCGTAAGAAACCAGAGATAAGGGAACAAACCAGACCACCCTGCCCTGGGTGTCAGAGATGGGGTCTTTTTATGGCAGTTACATTGTGACCAACAAAGAATAACCAGACCCGAAAGAAGAAGTATTAAAGATGTTATCACCAGTCCTCACTCTAACCAAGACGTCACAAGAATGTTAAGGCCACAAGCTCCCAGGTCAGTTCTAAGTTCTCCAGGTCGTTGGAGGCCCACGTTTGCAGTGTGATCGGGACCCCTCTCACTCTTGAGAGCTTCTCCTGTGTCTTTGCTTAATAAAACTTTATCGCTTTGCTCACTCTCCGTTGTCCATGAGATTCATTCTTTGACTCCCTGAGACAAGAAACTCACTCTCCTGCTTCAATTTGATTCTCACTTGAATTTGCCTCAATGAAAATAAAATGGATATATAAATAAATAAATAAGGTCCCTGTGGATTTGGGGTATCACTAGAACACCACCACCACTGCTTTTTCACCATCACACTACCTTAGATTTTTAATGATGCGAATTTTTTCTTTTTTTTTTTTCAAGATTTTTAAAAATTTATTTGACAGAGAGAGAGTGCACGCACAAGCAGGGGGATGGAGCAAAGGGAGAGGGAGAAGCAGACTTCCTGCTGAGAGGAAGCCCGATGTGGGACTCGATCCCAGGACCCTGGGATCATGATCTGAGCCGAACATGACCTGAGCTAAAGGCAGACACTTAACCAACTGAGCTACCCGGGCGCCCCCAGTATTTTCTTTCTTAGGGAAGGTTGTTGGTTCTCTCAGTGAAACCCTAAGGCACACTGTAGGAAATCAGTAAACTTAAAAAGATTTGGTTTGCCCTTTTAGAAATGTGTTTATTTATTTATTTATGAATAAGTAATTTTTTTTTTTTAAAAACCAACGGATATACTATAAAAATGGACCCTCGGGGCGCCTGGGTGGCACAGCGGTTAAGCGTCTGCCTTCGGCTCAGGGCGTGATCCCGGTGTTACGGGATCGAGCCCCATGTCAGGCTCCTCCACTGTGAGCCTGCTTCTTCCTCTCCCACTCCCCCTGCTTGTATTCTCTATCTCTGTCAAATCTTAAAAAAAAAAAAAAAAATGGACCCTCATCCTGGTCCCCTGACCACCCATTCCCTTCTCACAGGGCTATTCCTAGGCCACACCTAGCAGTTGATATAGAACTAGTGTGTGTCTGTCTGTTTTCCAGCTCCAAAATCCAGGAAACTGTCAGAGTCTCTGCCTCTGGAAGTCCCATTCTGGCCTTTGGGAGCTAGTCAGTGTTGGTGTGTTTCTCAAACTTAAAAAAAAAAAAAAAATCACAGCCCAAAATACGAACCATATTTAAATAACACGCACATTTTTATAACATACATATTCAGGCAACAATACTTACCCTTGCTATAGAAGATATACCCTACCGTTTTCACTTGTTTCATTTTTTAACAATCTAGTAAACGTGCACACATATATTTTATCTCTTCAACGCAATTCAATTTAAGAATATTTTTCTTGTTGTAACAGTTACAGAGACTCTTTGTTAGATGAGGGACTGATTAATCAAGTTTCCCCCAGTTCCCTTACAACCTTGCTTACCCCCACCCCACCAACATGATAAAGGAATTTAAATAAAAGGGCAAAAACACAAAGGCTAAGAGGAGAAAATAGCAACAACATTGAAAAAGCTGGACCGTAGATGGGCAAGCGATAACAAATTTAGCTAAAGCCTTTCCCTGAAAAGCACAGAAGTCGAATGTTTCCAGCCACAGAATCTCAGAAAGACTCCGGAAGTGGAGGTCCCAGCTGCCCCCAAAAGTGTTGAAAGCCAGCCCGCACTCCCTTCACCAGGGCCAGAGCTCAGAGGCTGCATTTGCCAGGAGTGTGTGACTTTTCCAAGCCGGGTTGGGAGGGGCACGAAGTGGATCAGACATTTACAAGGAGATCCAAAGAACCTCTGTGTTTCAGCCCCACTTCTCTTTCTTGCCTGACCCGCTGCCCTTTGCCCTGGGGCCAAGTCTCCGTGGCGCTGTCTCCCCCAGCATTAGGCCTTCCTGCACACATTTTGCCAGGCTTCATCAGCAACACCCCCTGATGAAGCTTTTGTTAGCTAATGACTCTTCTTTTTTTGCTTGTGTCTTTTTTAAACCGTTGTGATTGTCATCAGTATTTTCCATTTAATAAATTTCATTGATTTTATCAGTACTTTCATTTTATTTTAGAAAGGAGATCAGGTGAAAGCAGCCTCAGACTGAACAAGAATTATGTAAGTTTTTCATTGGTTAATATCTGTGCATACAAATGGGGACGGACATACATATGCAAGTAATAAAGCACAATGGTAACCCATCCTCTGACCTGTGAATTAGAACACAGACAGTTCCCACGAAGCTCCCTGATACAGCTCTCTGTGTGCTCCTTCCTCCTCCCCCCAGAGGCAACCACTTTCCTAGACTGTGTGTTTGCTGTACTTACACTTCCTTGTATGGTTTATAGGTTTTATAAACATTGAATCATATATAATCGCTTGTAACTTACCTTTTTTAATTTAACATTTTGTTTCTAAAATCACCTCTGTTGATGTGAGTAGTTGCAGTCTTTTAATTTTCACTGCTGTGTAGTGAGGATATGCTGCCACTTACTTACCTACTTCCCACAGAACAGCGCTTCTGCGAACATTCTTCTGATGCTGATATGTAAGAATTTCTCTGGTTTAGGAATGAAATTGCCGAATTGTAGCATGTGCACAATTCAGCCTTACAAGATAATGCCAAACTGTTTTCCAAAGATTTTCTGCCAATTTACACTTCTAAAAGCTATGAGTTTCCATTTTCTCACATTCTTGATAAAACTTTTCAAAATTTTTCCTATTCTTCTAGGTATAAAATAGTTTCCCATCATTGCATTTAATTATTTTAACTTTTCACTGTGCATTATGTATTATACAGTACCGAGATATACACAGATTGTAAGTTTATAGCTAGATAAATCTTCATGAAGTGAACTTAGGGATCAAGAAACAGAGTATTGAAAATAAGCATGCAGATACATAAAAAAGACAACTGCTTATAGTTTTGAGTCTGAAAATTTTCTCAAATCAAACAAATAAAAAGAGTAGGTATTTATAGCAGGAAAAGTTCTGCGTTCGACTGCCTGCCTTGAGCCATTAGGAAGCTGAACTGGCTGGAGCACAACACAAAGTTTAGATTGTGGAAGGACCCTGATTCCTTTTCAGCCTAAGGCAATTACCCAGCTGTTGGAAAGTTGAAATAGTGGACCAAATTATATTAGTGAAGTTAAAATAAGCACCCTTGAGAATAAATCACTATATATCAAGGTACACGTATTATGCAAGAGTTGCAATTCCAATTTTTATATCTTATGAATGAGCCCTGGAATTTTCACTGCAAATAAATTCATTGATGGTATGTTTTCGGCTATTTGTTTTCACTGATTGATGTATACACTATTGGGACATTCCCAAAGCCATTACCCTCTGAGATTGGAATGTCCAGAAACATTCTCGACTAAGCCATCGATAAAAACAATAAAACACTTAAAAACAATATGCGTTTTTTATATAATGACTGTGGAGTTTGGAGAAAAACTGACATTTATTCACCCGTCGCTTATTTGGTCCATGGAGCAGCCCTGTAGAGCTCACAGGGCATGTATTAAAGTCTCTCCAGCTGACAAAGTCTTAGCAATAAATGATTTGCCCAAAGACACACAATTAGCAAGTGGCAGAACCAGGACTTGCTCTCCATGTTTTCATATTCCAATTCCAGATCCCTCTTTGGGGGTACACAAATTAGAGACAAGCATAAAGAAATCATGAGACAATTAAAATCACAACCAGTTAATCTACAGAATTTAAACTCTTACTTAAGACATCAACTACAAGACTGGCAACCTATTTACTGCACTGTATTACGAATTCACCTCTCATTGTTACTCTCTTGGCACTGGGCTAGCAAAAAGATTTTGGTAATTAATTCATCGGTAAATATTTAGGGAGCACACACACACAAGAAAAAAAAATAATTACAAGCACCCCTGTTACTTCCCCATGCTCTTTCAATTCACTCTAGTCCTAAAGAATTGCTATCCCTACTATTAACAACATATATTAGTTTACATATGCACATTTCTTGGGTGTCTGGCTGCTTGCCCTAATGTTACGGTTTTGAGATTCATGCCTATTGTGAGGTGTGGTATTACTTTTGCAACCCCAGCAAGTTCACCATAATTCTACCCCATTCCTCTCTTTTTGTTCTATGACTCAACACATTTGGGACACTGCTGTCCTAAGCAGCTTGGAAATCTGAGTTCTGTTGTCCTGTCCATGGGGAAAACACAAAGTAGGAGATGAGAAATGGAGCCAAGGAGATTAGAAGCAAGAAAGATAGCGAACCAGAGCAAGATGGAACAGGGCAAGAGGGCCCAGTATATCTGTCAATGGTCCAGGAACATCTGAGTTTCCTGGCCATGTTGGTGGTCAGCTTGCTCTAAGTAGGCTTAAATAAGTAGGTTTGTATTCATTCACTATATAGGGTGCTGAAGATTGCATAGTACATAGAACTTGCCCTCAAGAAATTCAGAATACGGAAAGAGGACTGACACATAGACAAGCAAGTAATTGCAGTATAAAGTGGTAGGAACTATGGTGGAAATGAAGCACCTACAGGGACTTTCATCTCTGCTTGTGGAGGTTCAGGAAAGACTTGTCCAAGAAAAAGCACTTTGCCTTAGGAGTTTGCTATGTGAACAGAAGTATAAAAATAGAAGAGTTTCCAGACACAGGGAATAATGTGCACAGGAATGAGGTCTGAGAAGGCATAGGTCATGCAGTCCAGAAGTCTTTCACTAAATAGGCAGCAGGCTATGTGTGTAGACACTGAATGTCGAAGAGTTAAGAAGAATTTTGATCGTGAGGACCTTTGTATGCCATGGTAAGGACTTAGGACTTATCTGTGAAGCCACTAAAGTATTTCATGTAGGGAAATACTGGCTTTGGAGCAGTGTTTCGGAGAGAGTGAGGAGGATTGATCAGTGAGTAGAAGATTGGACAGGGGCAACTCTAGCCCCATTTGCAGAAATTTCTTGCTTACTCCACTCTTGCTCTGTTCTAACGCCCACCTTGCTTCAGACTGTTTAGCGAAGAGTCTTTCCCTCTTTCTTTTACTTAGGACTTGACAAAAGAAAGTGGTTTCTATGGGTTAGGGAATGTTGATGAGAGATAATAACAAACTCTATTTAAGGGCTCAGAGGGAAGGTCAGGCAGAGGATGCCGACTGGGCAGCTGAAGAGGGGTGGAGCACAGTCCTTGGGAGAAAGGATGTAAAGAAACTCTTGAAGAATGAGTCAGCACCATGGAGACTGAGGTCACCCTAGAAACCATAGAATTGAGCTGAAGAGGAAGTGTTGTGAATTGGGTGTAAGAGCCCTCAGTGAATGTGGGAGACTGACCAGTAGGAAACTGACAGTGACATGAAGAGGTAACAGGTAGCGTAATTTACCAGCATGAGCTTGAAGAAGATGCTTTTTGCACAAAGGGGGGAAGAATGGTCTGGAAGTGACCCTGGGTTGCTAAGAAAAGGCCAGCATTGTTCTGAGTCCCTTGGCCATGGTGGATGGGCAAATGGGTTGCCTCCATGGAAGACGGTACAAGGCAAGCAGTTTCATTGTGGAAGGCCAGGTCCCATTAAGGGAGAGAATAGGAAAACAATGAAAGAAAATATTTTTCAAAAAAAACTATTTTTGTTTTTCTTCATTGTGATGGTGAATTTGATGTGTCAACTTGGAGGATGTTTTTAGAGATGAACATTTAAATCAGTGAACTTTGAGTAAGTAGATTGCCCCCCATGGTGTGAGTTGGCCTCATTCAATCTGTTAAAGGCCTCAATAGAACAAAAAGACCAGCCTGCCCAAGCAAGAGTGAATTCTCTAGCAAACTACCTTTGGATGTGATCTGCACCACTCGCCCTTCTGGGTCTCCAGCCTGCTAGCCCACATTGCAGAGTTGGACTCGTTAGTCTCTGTAATCACATGTGCCAATTTCTTATACTACATTTCTTTCTGTATGAACACATGTCCCATTAGTTCTCTTTCTCTGGAGAACCCTGACTAATATAGTCATCTTTCAGATTTTTCTTGTATACTGTTTCACAGAATCCTTAAAAGATTGAGGATTCAGGAGAGTTTGTTTATAAAGCAACAAGGGTTCTAGAGAGTAGAAGTCAAAAATTTTAGAAGGAAGACAACTCTGGGTGGCCAGCTAAGTCTTTGGAATAAGTAACAATGCCTGAAAACTAGGAGGTTTGTATGATGAGTAGCCCCACGATTTTAAACTAACTTACTATCTTCACACTAGAAGTTATAAACCCCAGGAAAGCATGGAAACTTCCAAAGAATATGTCATCTAGATGCTGCTTGCAGCCTCTCCTGGTGTGCTGTGAGAAAGAGCCCCTTTTGCCTCTGTGGGTCACCTCTAGAAACCCTGGGGCTAAGACCGCCTCTCTCAGCACACGGCCTGCCGTGCAACAGGGCCTCGGTCTGAGAGGCTCTTCAAAAACCTTTGACTCCTTCTCTTCTCTGAATAGCAAGTTCAGGAGTGTTCATCTTTGGGGCATTGAGGAAGAGAACGTCCTTCCTGCTTTCCTAGCATCACACTCCAGTGGGCTGCATCCCTGCTGAGATCTGTAATCTGAGGGCTCCAGGCAACACCGGCCCCTTTCTCAGTTTGCCTGCCCCAAGGCTGCAACTACCATCTCCTTGTCCCTCCCCACTCGTCCGCCTGGGAAATGTGGCTTGCTACAATCACTTTCAGCCACACTGATGATTAAGTAGCTTGTCTTTTAGGGTCCCTAAAGGATTTTGCTGACCCTCATTTTTCCTGCATTGTCTATCACAGCGCCTGAAATTTCTACCATGAGCTATCACTTTTCAGCGACAGCAAGAAACACTCCTTCCTGATCTCTATTCCCCAAGCCAATAATACCAGATGGAGGAGGAGAAATGAATTAGGGATGATATTTTATTATGCCTCATTACTTATTTCTTTGTATGGCCCAGTCAGATAAGGAAGAAACTTATTATTTGCCTCAATTGCTCCATTTTTTTTTTGTTGTTAAAAAAGTTTAGGGGCACCTGGGTGACTCAGTTGGCTGAGCGTCTGCCTTTGGCTCAGGTTGTGATCCCAGAGTCCTGGGATCCAGCCCAACGTCAGGTTCCCTGCTCTGCGGGGAGCCTGCTGCTCCCTCTGCCTCTCCCCCTGCTTGTGCTCTCTCTTTCTCAAATAAGTAAATAAAATCTTAAAAAAATAAAGACAAGGTTTTATCTAGGTGTCTGGTATTAACTAGCTATTATTTATTCTTCTAATGATAACATTTTACTGATAATACTTCTCATTCTGTGCAAGTATACAGTACCACCAGCAATGGTATCTAAAGCCTTCTGCACACCAGGAGAATGCAGTTCGTATACCCCGATGGGACTCCCACATAAAGAATGTTTTAAGGAGTCTTTTATGAACGTCTCACATGCACGTGCAGGTGATCCCGTCCTGATCAGTCTCATCTCACTGCCCTTTCTGCTACTTGCTGCTGGGCAATCATCTTCAGGGCTAAGATAGTGTAAATCAGTATTAAGATGCAAAAGACAAACACTCAAGTCATTGTCAAACCCAATCAGGAAGCAATCAGGAGCCTGAGGGACTGGGATTTAAGAAGGGTACACTCTGTTGAAGAACTGACTGAAAGGAATAAAAAAGCCTTAAAGCCTGGCATTCTTCCAGAGAGGACAGATGTGGTGATGCCCCACACAGGAGGGCCTCTGGGGAGTCAGAGCAGCATGAACGCCTGGACCCTTGGTGGAGTTTCTGCCAGGCAAGAGGCTCAAGATGCTGGAAAAGATGGCCCTAGACCCTGAACTGGGAAAAATGTGAGTGACCTTCTCCCTTGTTGCCTGGGATCAGAAGCTTCATCAATTTAACCAGGCATCCTGGAAGCAACAACAGTGATTGTCTGAGAACTTGGTTCTGAAAAATCCTATGATGTCTGAAGTAGGCAGTAGGATGGTAGGAAGAGTCAAAATAGGCACTGTAGGTGAAGACAGAAAATATATGTTCTTTTTAGATGTTTGAGTTGGAGGTTTCTGAGACACAGAATAGAAAATAAGAAACCAAAATAAAGTAGTACTAAGGAAGGACCGCAATAATGCTAATGGCTAGGTGTTCTGTGAATGGCTGAATGAGAGGGAGAAAAAGATGAGGGGGGTGCAGAGGAAAGGAAGGAGCAAAGAAGAGAGGGAAAGGGAGGAGATCTCATTAATAGAGGTTAAAAGAGCTCAGATAAAATCCCAGGAGCTCAGAAAATTCTCAGGTATATACACAAAATGAGTCTTTTCTTTCTTTTTAAAAGATTTTAACTTTTTTTTATTTGAGAGAGAGAGCACGCATGCGCACATGAGCATTGAGTGGGGGGAGGGGCAGAGGGAGAGGGAGAGAGAGAACTCAAGCAGACTCCACTCTGAGTGTGGAGCTGGATGCAGGGCTTGATCCCACAACCCTGAGATCATGACTTGAGCCAAAACCAAGAGTCAGATGCATAACTGACTGAGCCACCCAGGTGCCCCAAAATGAGTCTTAGAAATAATGCATTTATCTGAATGGAAGACCAGAATTGACATGATGATCATTTGAATGAAAAGCTCTGCAGGGTGTTTGGTGATGTATCAGCCCAGCAAGAAAATAAACAGTGAACTATTTGATATTCTCTATTTCCAACTCATCTAGTTCTATAAGAGACCACTTCCTGGAAAAATAATATTGCAGCTGAAAATGCATCTCAAAAATATTTTCCTAATTTAGTGTAATTTCTAAGTGATTTCCCCCAATCTATACATGTAAAGAGAAGAAGAGGTACGGGAATAAGTCACTTCAATCTGTTGCATTTAATGATGGTTTAACTGATTCTACCATCTTATTTAGTGCATGTATTTCTTTGGTTCATGTTCCCCCCACCACCCCTTTAGCACTAATAAAAATTTCAGATTAGTTCAGGGAGGTATTCTACTCCTCTTAATTTAGAGCCATGAACTCCAATTATAGTTATTATTTTGCATATGTCTTAACCTCATACCTAATGATACAAACAAGTATCTTTTATAGGACATTCCTTCAAGGAAAGCTCAAGATTTAGAGAGTCAAAGCACAGTTGGATTAAACATGCACACAAAGATCTAAGCAAAAGGAGGCTCTGGAAAGGTTTATACCAGAAAAGGATTAACCCCTACCGACAAAAATGTGGTAAATGTGCCCATCAAAAGTTAGCATAACCAATTTCATGTGGTCAGGAAATAGCTTAGACTTAGAATTAGAGAATCCAGACTAGAGGTAGAAATAAATTAGAGTTAAAAAGTTAGAACTTGGGAGGTGATTTGGCACAGCTGCTTGGCTTTATGAAGATAAGTTATCAATATTTATACTTGGCAGATGAAGACACTGAGGTCTGAGGTCACCCAGCTGGTTAGTGGCCAAAGGGGACTTAAATCTCCCTCTTCAGTACATGTTATCTAGAGTTACGTAAAAAAAATTTTTAAATTTATGATTTTTTAGAAAAGTGGAGCCCAAATCCTAATAAATGTAATGAGAGAGTTCAGAAGGGAGATTCAAGGAAAGAAAACTTACTATTCTCAAAAGAATAACTTAGGAATTTATAGCTATATGATCTATCCCAGGAGACCTTGAGGAAAAGAAAGTTTTCTTCAACTAAGGTGTAAGAAAAGAAGGAAGGACATATTTTTAAACAACTTCAATGTTTTTTGTTCATCTTTCAAATTTTTCTTCTATATTGTTTCACTTACCTACAAATACCTTCAGAGCAGCCCAACAGAGTTCTTTGTGAGTAGATCAAACAACTTGGCATTTCTTTGTTACAATCATATTCTCAATGAAAGCTTCCCCAGGCTGTTGAGAGAAAGTATGTTTCTCTCTTTTGATATGGCACAGATATATTTAATTCATATTCTTCTGTCTATAATATATTTTAAAATATCGCTGATGTTCAACAGGAGGAAAGGGTTATGAACAAAATGACAAATTATCTTTCCTGTTATACTGTGATGAAAAGATAAAATTTCTTCTTTGCTTAAAATACATTTTAATATACTAGTCGAAAGTAGATAGGAAACGCTTTTCTCTTTGTTAATAAGTGAATTTCATATTTCTTTTCATTTTGGAAGTTTGGGAATTGAAATATGTTTTGGAGTGAATGTTCATAAGACTTACTGTGGACAGGACAATTAGGATAATGAGCAAACTTTTATCTTTGCCACTCAAATATTATGACTAAGAAAACATGAAATGATCTTTTGGACAGATAGAATCAAGTAGAGTTATAGGGCTTGAAGCAAATATAAAGATCATCTCTCTGCCCTTACATAGAGTTATAACTAGATCTGAGGCTTTTTGATTTACATGCAGAAAAAGACATGCTAATCTGAGAAAATTTTCTTGAATTTCCAGTTGGAAATGAAGCTTTTCAGCAGTTTTTAAGCAATTGAAGGAAATAAAAAGTTCTCATCAATGGAAATTTTAGTGGGCTAATAGAGTATCTCCCTGAGTAAGTTACAGCCCATTCAAGATGTCTTTTAAACAAGATGATGAGCTAAGTAAAAATTTTCTTCTCTTCAAATGACTATTTTTAGATTGAATAAGCGTCTTGCTTCATGTGCTAGAACATAAAAGAGAACCGGGGGCGCCTGGGTGGCACAGTCAGTTGAGTGTCCAACTCTTGTTTCAGCTCAGGTTGTGATCTCAGAGTCCTGAGATCAAGCCCCGTGTGGGGTTGTGCACTGAGTGTGGGGTCTGCTTGAGATTCTCTCTCCCTCTCCCTCTGCCCCTCCCACTCATGCTCTCTCTTTCTCTCTCTAAAATAAATAAATAAACCTTAAAAAAGAAAGAAAACCAGAATGTGATTCTTGTCAAAATCTCAGGCATCAGTCAATGTAGCTTGTGTTATTAAATTATTTACATTTAAATTCATAAAACATTTCTTTGAATTTTTATGTCATTTAATTTCAAGGCATCTGTCTTCTTGACAATCTCATCTTAGTAAAGTAGGATGTGTATCATTTCACTATACAGATAGAAAAACTGAGATACAGAGAGGTTAGATGATTTGTTAGATCTGATTCTAGATTATGTTTGTTTTTATTCCTAACATACAGTGTCTTTCTAAGAGTGTTTTTCAAACTGACCACAAAACAGAAAGGGTATTATGGTACATGATGGAGGTATTAGCAAACACTATGTGTCATTTCAACACATTTCGTCTTAAAGATACGCAAGTGTTACATGTCAATTATATCTCAATAAAGCTGGGGTGGAAAAGATTTTGCTCCAAAAAAATAATATTTTTAGCTTGCCTAACTTTTAAAGAATGCTTTTTAAGAAAATCTCACAAATGTAAAATACTATATGTGTGGTAGTTAGAATAGGTGATATTGAAATATTACTAGTCATTTAACTCAGTAATAAATCTGAAAAATTCATGAAATACAAATATTATTTATTCATATATGAAAAACATTTGAAAAGTAAATGCTTTGAAACTCTAAAGACTTGGTTCCCCTTAAAATTGATTTGATTAAATCATATCTAATTATGATTATTTAATTATATTTTATATATTTATATTTATTTAATTATATTTAATTTAATTATTATAATTATAAACCATATTTAATTATTGTTGTTTTTTAAATAACATTTTCTTTCTAAAAACAAACAATAATTCACTATTAGATTCTATCATGCACAAGATTTTAACATAAGTTCAAATGATAACAACAGAGGTAACAATCATACATTCCCCTTACAGTAAAAGAATGTCAAAAACGGAAGCAAAATAAATAAAAAGCTTAAATATTTAGAAACACATGAGAAACGAAGACATTATTTGATGATAAACTAATTGCTGCTTAATTGATCATCAGATTAAATGGATGATTCCACAGGGAGCTCAAAGGGAGATGCCACGTGGCAGTGAGTGAGTACCTAAGGTTTCATGCACTAAAATAATCATTACTGGATTCTGGAAGTATATACAGGGAGATGTACCAATAGGCTTAAATGTAATTTCAACTGTTGTCTGTTTTGGAATGGTTACTTCAGAATTAGTTTGACTCTCCCTCTCTCTCTCTTTCAAATAAATAAATAAAATCTTAAAAAAAAAAAAAGAATTAGTTTAGGGTTTATCTGTAACCAGTATTGACACATTATAGGGAACTCTGCTCCACCAGACTCAAGTTGTTCCATAGACTCTTCTCCTCTAAACTGAGGAGTTTATTGAAGAGAACGAAGGGGCTGGTAATGGAGTACATTAGTTTTAAAGATCCCAGTTTAAATATGTGGTATTTGGGCAAACAGACACATGAAAAAATGCTCAACATCACTAGCCATCAGGGAAATACAAATCAAAATCACAATGAGATACCACCTTATACCAGTTTAAATGACCAAAATTAACAAGACAGGAAACAACAAATGTTAGAGAGGATGTGGAGAAAGAGGAACCCTCTTACACTGTTGGTGGGAATGCAAGCTGGTACAGCCACTCTGGAAAATAGTATGGAGGTTCCTCAAGATGTTAAAAATAGAGCTAGCTGATGACCCAGAAATTGCACTATTAGGTACTTACCCCAAAGATACAGATGTAGTGAAAAGAAGGGGCACATGCACCCCAATGTTCATAGCAGCAACGTCTACAATAGCCCAACTGTGGAAGGAGCCGAGATGCCCTTCCACAGATGAATGGATAAAGAAGATGTGGTATATATGTACAAAGGAATATTACCAGCCATCAGGAAGGATGAATACCCACCATTTGCACTGACATGGATGGAACTGAAGGGGATTATGCTGAGTGAAATAAGTCAAGCAGAGAAAGACAATTATCATATGGTTTCACTCATATGTGGAACATAAGGAATAGAATGGAGGACCATAGAAGAAGGGAGGGAAAACTGAAGGGGGAGAAATCAGAGAGGGAGACGAACCATGAGAGACTATGGGCCCCAGGAAACAAACTGAGGGTTTCAGAGCGGAGGGGGGTTAGAGGATGAGGTAACAAGGTGATGGGTATTAACGAGGGCATATGTTGTGATGAGCACTGGTTGTTAAATGCAACGAATGAATCACTGAACACTACATCAAAAACTAATGATATACTATACAGTGCCTATCTGAACATAATAAAAAAATATGTGGTATTTGATACCATCCTATTTTGATAGCTCAGTAAAAATTTAAATCAATATCCTGTTACATATTGTCTATATGAATTTTATTGGTTATATCATTTGCTATGTATTTATTTTGTAAATGTGATTTAATTTATAGCTCTATAAGATCTTTAAGTTTTATATAACAAGTTTACAGTATTTCAGTATAAGAATAAAATATTTTTTGTCTATGCTAGAGTTCTCAGAAGCTTTTTCTTTAAAAGGGGCCTATATTTTAATCAAATGAGAAAAATATCTGTTTTACATCACTTAGGCTTGTCTCTATATAAAGTAAAAGTTATCTGAATTTTAAAATATATGAAATACCACAATTATATATCAGAATAATGACTTTTTAACCCCTTATTTGTGTACGTTGTCTCATATTAAAGTAAATTGAATCTGAAAAATTCTACTCAAGTAGAAAGATCATGATTTCTAAAATTTCTTAAGAGAATTTTAAAATAAGTTGCAAAGTAAGTTGTTAATATTTTAAAAGTATCATGAAATTTTTCAAAATCTACCTTACCTTATTATCTGCCAGGGTCTTGCAAAGTATACATATGATTCCCATAATTGATTGAGATTTATGACCCTTAACATACTTATGTGCTAAAACAACACACACATGTTTACATGCAATAAAAACAGATACATATAAGTTTTGTTCAAGTTTCATAAATTAAATTTAAAGTCTAAATAGGGGATTTTTTGACCACATAAATTTGTTTAAAAATCTATATACAGATTATTGCCAAAAGAGAAGTAATATGTTTTTAATAGCAACGTACAGACTCTCACAGATGGGGCTGTAGTTGTTTAAAAATATCTAGTGGGGCGCCTGGGTGGCACAGCGGTTAAGCGCCTGCCTTCGGCTCAGGGCGTGATCCCGGCGTTATGGAATCGAGCCCCACATCAGGCTCCCCCGCTAAGAGCCTGCTTCTTCCTCTCCCACTCCCCCTGCTTGTGTTCCCTCTCTCGCTGGCTGTCTCTGTCGAATAAATAAATAAAATCTTAAAAAAAAATAAAAATAAAAAAAATAAAAACATCTAGTATACTGTGTGTATATGTATATTTAAAAGAAACATAGCAAGATACTATTATAAATTTATTATAAATTTAAAGCCTGAGCTAGAAGCTAATAATATATGGTATGATGTGAAATGTATTGTCGGTGAAGGACTCTCACAGTAACCTCTGAACGTCTCAAACAGCACAGAAACTCTTCCAAAGGAACGCATTCCATTGTAAGGACCAGCCTTTTTAAAGTACAGGGTTTAAGATCACACTCACTCCCTGGCACTATTTAATAGATTTCCAATCAGTCATATTTATTACCATAAACGAGTAGAGGAATCTCTATTCATAACTTTTTCTGAAGCACAGAAGAAAAGCCATAGAAAACTTTTGTAGTCTACTGAGAGGCGACCAAAAACAAAGCCATTATATCAAAAGCAGTTCCATACATATGAAAAATACAGTAGGGGGTGCCTGGGTGGCATAGCGGGTTAAGCACCAACTCTTGGTTTCTGCTCGGGTCACGATCTCAGGGTCATGACATCAAGCCCCACATTGGCCCCCTCACTCAGCCTGGAGTCTGCCTGAGACTCTCTCTCCCTCTTCCTCTGCCTCTCCCCCTTCTCTCTCTCTAAAATAAATAAAACTTTAAAAAAATACAGTGAATACCATAAACAGTCTTAAACTTTCTGAAGGTTGCAATTTTTAAATTATATATATGTGAAAATTTTAAACTATTGGGTCACAGAAGGTGAGTGTAAGAATAATATATGTCCAAATTATAAAGCCAAGCCACACCAAGAAAAACAAAACAGGAGGAATTTCAAAAGAAATGTGGCAACATGGCATAAATCTATAAGTATTCTATACATGACATGGTTCCAAAATGTCTAGTGTGGAGTGTCAAGTATTTGATCAAACTAAGGCTCCATGGTATTTTCCAGAAGTGTATTAATCTGAAAAGAGCAATTAGCTGAAAATGTCACAAGGCCTTAATCTATGCTTTAAAATACTGTGCTATAGAGACCTCCAGGCACCCAATTCCCACACAGATCCTGAAACTTCAACCCACAGTCTGGAAAATACTGGTATAGGACATGCTCAGAAATAATGATCATTTTCCAAATAGATTTAGAAGAGGACATATGGTAACTTTAAATACTTATCCAGGTCAATCATGAAGCTAATTTGCTTTGGATTCATACTGTGCTGCTAATTCTTCAAAATATGTTATTTGGAGCTTTTCCATCACAAATCTTTATTTTTACTGTTCTTCGATTTCATTGGTTTTAATCATTTTCTTCAGTGTTTCAAAGTTGATTCTTTAGGGGGTGCCTGGCTGGCTCAGCTGGTAGAGCATGAAACTCTTGATCTTGGGGTTGTGAGTTTGAGCCCCACATTGGGTATGCAGCCTACTTAAAAAGCAAGACAAGTAAAAAACCAAAGTTGATTCTTCAGTGTTCCTGACCATAAATTATCAGTACGAATATTGTTGGGCAAAATATTCATCTGATGGATAGAGTGCCACATTATTTTCTTCTAGAAAATTCATCATCATCTATTATTTGTGGTACATATAGTACTGGCAATCACCGCTTTATTTCCATCTAAAAATGAAGTCCCGTTAGAAAGTACAGTTTTTTTTTTCACTTCAGACGCCAGAGTTTTTGTAAACATGCACTTATCTCTGAAAATATGCTTTTGTAGAAAATAAGGGGTTTCTATCATTCAAATTTAAGTGACCTTGCTAAAATGCTGCCAAAATGCAGGAATAGTCATCTCCTCACTTACACAGTTGAGGTATGCTGCAACAGATAGTGTGATCCCACACTGATGAAACACTGGTGAATTATCCTTCTTAATCATGACAATTATGCCAGTAAGGGAATGAGAGCAATAATTGCACCTTCGTTCATCAGATCAACAGCCATAGAATACGTTTGGAATTTTATTTTCCTCTTTAGGGTCCTCAACTATATTAGTATTGTTATTGCCTTTTTTTAATGAAACATATGTCTTATATACAAATTTTTTCTTTTTATCACTAGATCAGCTACATTTGGTATTACTTTGATTCCATCAAGATTCCCTTCATGACCTGAGCTGAAATCACTTCACTGACTGAGCCACCCAGGTGCCCCTATTAACCACTTTTCTAGCCATACTTTGATACTTTGAATGCTCTTTAGTCCAACATTTTTGATTTTTGTTTGTATTCTTGGATCACTCTAACCAGAACAGCATATGGTATTGAACCAGAAAGTTTTACCTGCCATTAATAGGAGGGTTTTTCTTCATTAATATTTGTCAAAACTTGAGGTTTGCTGATTCTTGCAGCTTTGCACTATATGAATAAAACTTTCCGGAAATAGCTGGATGCCTTGAGAATGGCAAGCCAGAAGAGGCTGCTTTATTAACTCCAGAGCAATTTAAACATACCCAGAATGATGTCTGACAAAACCCCGCTCATTCTTTATAGAAAGTTTCAACTGCTATAGTCTAGTTTCTCTGAAGTAGATCTTGCATAAACTGCCTCTGTGTCAGTTTTAACAGAGCCATTTTGGGGGTTGGGGATGTATTGCCCAATAAACATATTTAATGAAGACACAAAGCACAACAGATCAGTGTATTGGCCTGGGAGCCAGAACCACACTGGCTGGACAAAGGCTTAGTGGGATTGTGTTACCAAGATAGGCAAGTACCAGATTAAGGTAGACTCAGACAAAGTGAAGGCCTAAGGGGTTTGGTGTAGCCTTCTCAGTGCACACGAAGAAACTGAGTCAAGGAGCAGCAAAAGATCTGCAACCTGCTGCATGCTCTCAGGATGATCACGTACCCGTGGACCTCAGCAGGCAGCCAGGCTCCACACCTTATTTGTTTCTCTTCATCTTGAATATTTGAATTCTGATTTGTTACGTTCTTACATTTCTACTAGGTCTTGATTAATTACATTTGTGTTGGAGTATTGTGTTACAGTACATTTTATGTGTCCTGAACTTTAAAAAGTTTTTTTTATGGCCCAGTATATGATCATTTTTATAAATGTCCTCTATGCCTTGCAAAGAATGTATATTCTGTAATCATTGGATATTATGGTCTATGTATGCCCATTAGATCAGATTTGCTGAATCACAGTGTTTAAAATCATTACTGATTTTTTTTTTTACTGTTTCTCCAATTATGATTGTGGACTTCTGTAGCTTAAAAAAATGTTTTCCTCTTATAAGTAGTTAAATGCAGGATTTTTTTTCACTCATGTTTATATGTGTTGGATTTTCCTGTGCCATCAAAAGCAGGCAATCTTATGCAGGTGAGTGAATAAGACATAGGTGGCTTCCTTGGTTTCTTTGTTTAAAAAGACTCTTCTATTGTATTAGTAAAGGGCAGTTTTCATATAAGAATCCAGTGGTAACCACAAATCCGAAACCTATAACAGACACACAAAAAATAAAGAGAAAAAACAAACAAAATACTACAGAAAGTCATCAATCACACACACACACACACAAAGATCAAGAGAAAAAGGAACAGAGAAGAACTACAAAAACAACCAGAAAACAAATAAAATTGCAATAAGTACATACTTATCAGTAATTACTTTAAAGGTACATGGCCTAAATGCTCTAATCAAAAGACAAATGGTGGCAGAATGAATTAAAAAAAAAGCGAACAGGGGCGCCTGGGTGGCACAGCGGTTAAGTGTCTGCCTTCGGCTCAGGGCGTGATCCCGGCGTTGTGGGATCGAGCCCCACATCAGGCTCCTCCGCTATGAGCCTGCTTCTCCCTCTCCCACTCCCCCTGCTTGTGTTCCCTCTCTCGCTGGTTGTCTCTATCCTGTCGAATAAATAAATAAAATCTTTAAAAAAAAATTAAAAAAAAAGTGAACAGAAAACAAAAATAACAAGATCTGTCTATATGCTGCCTACAGGAGAGTCACGTCAGACCTAAGGCACATACAGACTGAAAGTGAAGAGATGGAAAAACATTTACCAGCAAACGAAAGTGAAAAAAAGCTGGAGTAGCAATACTTGTATCAGACAAAATAGACTTTAAAACAAAGATGGTACAAAGAGACAAAGAAGAGCATTACATAATGATAAGGGGATCATAACAATCATAAATATGTAGGCACCCAACACTGGAATACCTAAATACATAAGGCAAATATTAATGGACATAAAGAGAGCAATTGATGGTAGCACAATACTAATAGGAGACTTTATTTATTTTTAATTTTTTAAAAAGAATTTATTTATTTGACAGAGAGAGAGCACAAGCAGGGGGAGTGGCAGAGGGAGAGGGAGAAGCAGACTCCCCACTGAGCAGGGAGCCCAATGCAGGACTCGATCTCAAGACCCCAAGATCATGACCCAAGCCAAAGGCAGCTGCTTAACCATCTGAACCACACACGTCCCCCTTAGTAGGGGACTTTAACGCCCCACTTACATCAATGGATAGATCATCCAAACAGAAAATCAATAAGGAGACAGTGTCTTTGAATGACCAGATGGACCTAACAGATATATACAAAACATTCCATCCCCAAACAACAGAATACACAGTCTTCCAATTTGAATATATGTGCTGCTGAACTGAGCACAGAATACACATTCTTTTCAAGTGCACATGAAACATTCTCCAGAATAGATCCTGTTAGGCTAGAAAACAAGCCTCAGTAAACTGAAAAAGATGGAGATCATACCATGCATCTTGACTGACCATGACGATATGAAACTAGAAATAAGGCACCAGGAAAAAAACTGGAAAAAACCCAAACGTGTAGAAGCTAAACAATATGATACTAAACAACCAATGGGTCCGCAAATTAATCAAAGAAATAAAATATATGGAAACAAATAAAAATGAAAACATAATAGTTCAAAATCTTTGGGACACAGAAAAAGCAGTTCTTAGAGGGAAATATATAGCATACAGGTCTACCTCAAGAAATGAGAAAAAGCTCGAATAAAGAACCTACCCTTACCCCTAAAGGAACTGAAAAAAGAACAAACAAAGGCCAAGGTGAGTAGAAGGAAATAATAAAGATCAGAGCAGAATTAAATGACACAGAGATTAAAAACATAGAAAAAAAATCAATGAAACTGAGAGCTGGTACTTTGAAAAAATAGACAAAACTGATAAACTCTTAGCCAAATGCATCCAGAAGAAAAGAGAAAGAACCCAAAGAAATAAAATCAGAAATGAGAGAAGTAACAACTGACACCACAGAAATACGAAGGATTATAATACTACAAAAAATTATATGCCAACAAATTGGACAACCTGGAAGACATGGACAAGTTCCGAGAAGCATACAATTTTCCAAAACTGAGTCAAGAAGAGATACAGCTGTTTTTTATATTGATATTTTCTCTTTGAAAATCTTTAGAGAAAAATAATCATTTAACCATGAGGGATTCAAAATAGATAGTTTTATAGTTGTTTTAAAATGTCATTTTCCTCGTTTTACATATACTTTTTTATTTGTTTCTAATCTACAAAATGCTGATAACAACCTGGTGTTAATTGGTTGTGATACAATGTTTAATGAATCTGGAGGTCACCTGTTTGGAGAGAATCATGGGGTCTTGTTAATTACTGAGGGCTCTAGAATGAAGGATAGAGAGACCATCTGCTTTTCTCCTGGTAGTCTAAAAGATGGCTGTGCTATTACAAACCACAGAATTTATGAGCTCATATATTTGAATTATTTCAGCATGCATTTTTAGCTCCAGTGTAATCCTAGGCTCAATATACTTTTCTTGGAAATTGCAATTTTAAAGCTCTTACTATAACTACTCGTTATATTTTTCAAATCTAACTCCATACCCAGTGTTTGCTAAAGATAGGCTGACATTAAAGGAATTTAATTTTGAATTTACACAGGGCCTTCTCAAAACTTACTGTTCATTTGAGAGAAAACACTACTTGAGTTTAACCAAAATAAAATGATGTTTCAAAATGCATTTAGTCTTCTAAAAATAACTTAATATACCTTTAACTATAATAATAATTTTAATAGTTAAGATTAGAATTGTTCAGAGATGATTTTCAGAGAGCACAAGTATGCCAATTATCCTCTAGTGACTTTTGTAGTCATTTAAAATGTTAAAAAATATTCAGAACACTATCACTGTAATCAAATGATCTACTTATACTGTCTTCTCCCCCCCCCAACAAAATTAGCATTTCTGTGCCATAGAAGAAGCTGCCTGATACACTCTAATAATCATCCAACAATTCAAGCCAACAGAAAAGCGCTGACTCATATGACGCGTGAAGTGATGCAAAGACAGAGATGTGCCATATGCCTATTCTGAGGAGTTTCGGTTCCGACACTTCCTGGCTGAATAATCGCAATAATCGAATATTTATTTAAGGTTTACTATTTGGTAGGTGCAATGCTACATGCTGTACGTGTGTTATCTTCTTAAGTCCCATTACTAATTTTATTTTATTTTATTTATTTTTTTTTAAAGATTTTATTTATTTATTCAACAGGATAGAGACAGCCAGCGAGAGAGGGAACACAAGCAGGGGTGTGGGAGAGGGAGAAGCAGGCTCATAGCGGAGGAGCCTGATGTGGGGCCCGATCCCATAACGCCGGGACCACACCCTGAGCCGAAGGCAGAGGCTTAACCGCTGTGCCACCCAGGCGCCCCCCATTATTAATTTTAAAACAAAGAATGAAGAGAAACCATATGTAACTGGAGCACAGGTATGATTAGGGATGGAAAAATCGATGCCTTCATAAGTGAAGTCTTGTATCAGTCAGAAATAATTATCTCCCAGGTGTTCAAGAAACTAAGCCAACTGACTAAAACGAAAATGGAAATTAATAGGTTGAATGGCCCTGGGGGAGGCTCATACAGGCTTGTCTTGATCTAGGACTCAAGCACAATCCCTGATCTAATCGTTCAGTGCTGCTTTCTCTGTGTGCTGTCTGCAGGAAGGCTGTTTGACTGGAATAAAAGTTCCAGAGCTGTAGCAGTCCCAAGCCTCATGTTCTCGCAGCATCCGGCTCTGCAGAGAGCCCTGCTAATGCAGCAAAAGTCCTGAGGCTCCCCTTTGATTTGACCAGATCTAGTTTTCTGGTTTATTTTCTTTGGTTTTGCCCAAAGTGAATGGGAGTGTCAGAGGAATAGGCTATTCAGAGTCTACTTCTGTAATTGGGACTATAAGACATCTCAGCAAATCGGAGGACTAAAAACAAGGGATGGGTGGTCTCTGCAAAGACGATCAGGCACTCTTACTAGGAAAGAGGCAGAATGGCTGCAAGATGCCCTAATACGTCTTTAATACAAGGTTGGGAGTGCATTTTACAAAAGAATCATTGAAGATGGTTTGAATTTTATTATTTTATTTTTTTAATGGAGAAGTGATTTGGTCACATTCTCATTACCTTTTACCCGTATTTTAGTAACTTCCTGGTCCCAGCCTTCCAAGCTTCTTCCATTAAACACATCCTCACACTATTTCCAGATCACTCTTCACAAAGCCTCTGACCATATCACCAGAATTTACCAAAAGTTTATATACATATATATATCTCACAAATTAATTATAATTTCAATTTTAAATTCAGTGGCAATGAAAAATTTACATAATAATCATAATACAATGGCTACCGATATGCATTATAAGAATCCTTTAAGTTAATACAGTTTAATAATAAAGTAGAATGAAATAACAATTGTCCAGAATCTCTGAGTCAGTGTTTATAGTCTGAAACTGGGACAAAAATGCAGATTCTCGGGCACTAACCCAGAACTGGTGAATCAGAATATCTAGGGATAGGGCCAGAAAATCTGTATTTTAAAGGCACTCTCCTGATTCTCCTCATGCACAGTAGGTTTTGAGATCTACTTCTCTAATGCAGTAAGATAGTGGTTCCCATAAAATAACTGAAAAATAAATCTAGTGAGTGAACAATGTCAAAGAACTGCTACTTGAAGGGTCTTCCTTCATTAAGAGGTGGTCATTCAATGCAGAGGACCACCAGCCTCAGAAGCTCCTAGAGAGGCAAAAGATTGACTTCAGGGCTATATGCCTGGAACACTGTAGGGCTGTCATTCAACTTACATAAAATATTCTACCATGATTGTTACTAACTACCATATTCTGAGCCTTCACAAGGCTATTAAACACATCATATGCATTATATCACTGAATCATCTACATAGTCTTATAAAGAACTATCAGTTTTTGGAAGTGGAAACACATGATTAGAAAGTGAAAGCTTAGAAATTTTATTTCCTTGCTCAAGATCTCACAGCTAGTAAGTGATGGAACCCAGAGTGATCTCACTATAGAGCCCAGACTCTGAACCACTGTGCCAAACTATCTTGCATTCTGTCAAAAACAATAAAGCTGAAATCCAGAACCATAAAACTGCCAAGGAAATAAGTCACTACAGCAGAGAGAATTTCCACATAGGAGGGGATTTTGCAACACTCCTGACAAAATGAACATTGTGGGGATTTTTTTCCATTAAAGATATAAATAAAGCTAGCTCTATTACTCTGTGAGGTTACCAGACCTGGCCATTTTAGTTAAGTTCTCAAGTTGAGACTGTGTGGCAGTACAGGGGAAAGTTATCTGTATATAGGTGATTAAGAAATAAATTAAAATGGAAAATGTGTCATCATAAATTATTTTTACTTCTTTTTTATGTCCACACTATTTTACTAAGGGACCGTTTACATCAAATAAAATGCACGAATCTTAAGTGTACTACTCATAGGTAATTTTGGCAAATTTCATGCCTATATAAGTACTATGTAGATTGGGATTTGGAACATGTCTATTACTGGGGCATCTGGGTGGCTCAGTTGGTCTGGGTGGCTCAGTCTGCCTTCGGCTCTGGTCATGGTCTCGGGGTCCTGGGATTGAGCCCCGCATGAGGCTCCCTGCTCAGCGGGGAGTCTGCTTCTCTCTCTCTCCCTCTTCCCCTCCTCTCTGCTCATTCTCTCTAAAATAAATAAATAAAATATTTTTTAAAAAGCATGTCTATTACTCTAAAAAATTCCCTTGGGCTCCTTTAAGTCAATCTCCACTCTTTTAGAGGCAACCAATATTCTGATTTCTGTCATCTTAGTTTAGATTTGCATATTCTTAAATTTCATATAAATAGAATATCAACAAGTATTCTTTTATATCTATCTTCTTTTGCTCAATATAATGCTCTTAAAATTGGCCCATGTTGTGTGCATCAGAAGTTAATCCTTTTTTGTTGCTGTGTGTAATTTTATTATGTATATACCAAAGTTTATTCATTCTCCTCTGATTAATGTTTGGTTTTTTTCTAGTTTTTGACAGCCATGAATATAGTTGCTGTGTGTGAATTCTTCTGTGGAAATGCATCTTCATTCTACTTAGATAAATGCCTAGGAGACAAAGCGAACTCAATCTCCAAAGTGGTTGCTTCGTTTTATACCCCCATCAGCAACTACAAGAGTTCTGGTTGCTCCACATCCTTACCAATACGTTTTATTGTCCTTTTAATTTTAGCCAGCCTCATACGTGTGAAGTAATACGTCAAGTGTTTTTAGCTCGTATTTCCCTAATGAGCAATATGCTGTGCGTCTTTTAATGTGATTGTTGGCCATTCGCTAATCCCCCAGTTCTGTTTTTTTCTTTCTTTTCTTTTTTTTTTTTTTTTTAGTTTTGGAGAAGGTTCTGATCAAGGCATTTGATTTGAGTGGAAAATTTCAATTTGATGAAGATGCATTTATCCATTTTTTTCTTTCATGGGTAATACTTCTGGCTTGCTGCCTGAAAATCCTTTGCAACACAAAATAATGAAGATGTTCTCTTACATATTCTTCCATTAGTTTAATAGTTTTAGTTCTTATATTTGACCAATAATTTATTTCAAATTAATTTTTATATTTGTCGTGAGGAAAATGACATAGTTTATTTTTTTCCATATAGATATCCAGTCATTTCAGCACTATTTGTTTCCCCCATGGAATTATGTTGTTGACTTTATCAAAATCATTTCACCCCTTGTGTGGGGGTCTATTTCTGGAGTCTCCATGCTCCTGCTCTACATACACTTTTTTTTGCTATATAACAAAATTTTCTTGATTACTGTGAGTTTAGAGTAAATCTTGAAATTAGGTAGTGTAAGTTCTCCAAATTTTTTCTTTATCAAAGTTATTTGACTATTTTTCATAAAAGTTTAAAAAATTACCTTATCAATTTCTACAAATTTTCGTTTTCATAAAAGTTTAAAAAATTACCTTATCAATTTCTACAAGCATGTCTCTTAGATTCAACCTATATGTCATTTTGTGGAGAATGGATATTTTACCAATATCTAGTCTTCAAAGCAATGATCATGGCATAACTCCCCATTCATTTAGATAACTTTTCATTCCTCTTGGTGTATGTAGTTTTCAGGTTAGTGGTTTTGCAGATCCTTCATAAAATGTATTTCTGAATAGCTGATGTTATTGGATGCTATTACAGCATTTTGAAACAGTTTACTTTCCAATTGCTTATTTAATAAATATAAAATAAAATAAAATTTTTGTATATTAATCTTGGATCCTGTGATCTTGCGAAAGTCACTTATTTCTAGTGGTTTTGGGTAGTTTCTTTGGGATTTTTTTATATAGAACTCATACTGTCTGCTCTCCCTTCTTCTATTTCTCATATTGGTAATTTATATTTCCTTTCTTTGTATCTTGAATAATCTTGCTAAGAGTTTACCAATTTTACTAATCTTTTAAATAAAGAAACACTAGATGTAGTCCACAAATTTGATATGTTGTATATTTATTATTATTCAGTTTGAAATCTTTTCTAATTTCCCTTGCGATTTATTTTTTGACACATGGGTTATTTAGAGATGAGTTTTAAAATCTCTAAATATTTGGAGGATTTCATAGATATTTTATTGTTATGGATTTATAATTTAATTCCATTCTGGTAAGAGATTATATTCTAAAGATTTTAATCTTCAGAAATTTATTGAGACTTATATTATGGCCCAGTATGGGTTTATCTTGGTGAAAATTCCATCTGCACTTAAAAAAAGGTTATCTTGCAGTTGTTTGATGTAGTGTTTTATATATATGTCAACAAAGTCAAATTGATGATACCATTGTTCAGATTACCTGCATTCTGGCTGATTTTTGGTCTTTTTTTCCTATCAGTTAGTGGGCATGTGTGAGCTGGCAATAATTCAACTATATTTTTGAATTTGTCTCCTTCTTTCTTAAGTTGTATCAGTTTTTGCCTTATGAATTTTGAGGTTTCAAAGTCTTCATTCGACTTCTTCACAGAGTAGGAGTTGTCAAGGAAGTGGAAGGGGATGAGCTAAAAAGACAGACTGAGTACCTCCTAAAAAATCTTTCCTGGTATTCGTGTATCCCTATCACCAGACTTCCCCTGTCTCATACCACCTTCTAAGAAGTATCCAGCTCAACTTCCTCTGGAATAGGAGAGGGGAGTAGGCCATCCAGCCGCCAGGCACTTTTCTGCATGATATATTTTTCTTCACTGTTCCAGCTCCACTGTGGGCCACTGTTCACTCTGGAAATGGTGCTGCTGCCTCCACAGGGTCTCGCTCAGGCATGAAGTGAATGGTAGATGGTCTTCGTCCTTTCTGTCCCTAATGCCTTCACTCTCTTCAGTTCCAAGTGACAAGGCTGTCTTGGCAAATCAGGCTTTGCTACGTGGTTGTAGGTTACAAAGACAATGAGAGGTCTAAGGGGAAAAATTTTAAATTATAAGCTTAGTATGATTCTTTCTTTTATGTGGTCAATTAATCTTCAACAAAGGAGGAAAAAATATGCAATGGGGAAGAACAGTCTCTTCAATAAATGGTGCTGGGAAAACTGGACAGCTACAGGCAAAAAATGCAACTGAGCCACTTTCTAATATCATACACAAAAATAAACTCAAAATGGATTCAGTACATAAATATGAGACCTAAAATCACAAAAATCCTAGAAAAGAGCATAGGCAGTAATTTCTCTGACATCAGCCATAGAAACATTTTTTAGGTATGTCTCCTGAGGCAAGGAAAACAAAAGCAAAAACAAACTATTGGGACTACTTCAAAATAAAAAACTTCTGCACAGCAAAGGAAGCAAGTAACAAAACTAAAAGACAACCTACTGAATGGGAGAAGATGTCTGCAAATGACATATTCAATGAAGGGTTAGTGTCCCAAATAAAGAACTTACACAACTCCACACCCAAAAAACAAATAATCCAATTTAAAAATGGGCAGAAGACATGAACAGTTTTCCAAAGACATACAGATGGCCAACAGACACATGGAAAGATGTTCAACATCACGAAGCTGCAGGGACACGTACATCAAACCACAATGAGATCTCATCTTATACCTGTCAGGATGGCTAGAATCAAAAAGACAAGAAATAACAAGTGTTGTCAAGGACGTGGAGACTTCATTTTCTGGCAGACCATTGCTTAGTTAAGTCATGGACAACTGAATCTGATCCAAAGTGAAGTAATACACTTTTGAAAATGCAAGGTTGTGATGTAAGTGGTTGACTATATATCTTTAAGGCCAGTTAATACCTTGTGAGTACTCTCTAAGTTGGCATGTTTACTTGAAATTATCTACCTCTGGAGACAATCCAGGTCTGTGCATGTTCTGTGGTTAAGTTCTTATGGCACCAGCTTGCTTTTTGTGCTAGATGAAAATAGGTGAAGATGATATGATTGTGATCATCTTTTTCTGAGGGCTATATATCCTGTTTTATGGCTAACATACCATTTTAGTGGCCCCCACTGGGGCCACTTCTTTGGAATATGATATCATGTTTAAGAGTCTGTGTCTCATTTCTGACCCTAAAGAACTTACTTCAGCACTCTGAACTTTGATTTTCTCATAACGATTGGAAAAATAAGAATACCTAGCTCTATATAAGTTATTGTATGGATGAAATGAAATAATTAATATAAAGCACTTAAAGTTCCTGGCATATAATTAGTGAAGAAAATATTATCATTGTTAATGGAAGAATACTAAGACTGCTTACTCTGATTTTTTAAGGGGGGGAGGGGCAGAGGGAGAGAGAGAATCTTAAGCAGGCTCCATGCTCGGCCTGGAGCCGGACACTGGACTCCATCTCATGATCCTGAGATAAGAACCTGAGCAGAAATCAAGAGTTGGATGCTTAACTGACTGAGCCACCCAGGCATCCCAATTCTGATCCTTTCTTCATGGAACATCCTCTTACTCTTACTTTGCTTAATAGTCTAGGCATTCCAAGATGCTTCAAGTTTCACTGTGATTTTTTTTTTCAGCTGCTTTAGCCTGATTTCTTGTTTGTCTGACCTCTGATTACATTTCCAGTTCAAGTGTGGTGGTTAAATGCAGGGCTTCTGGGCCCAGACTAGCTGGGTTTGAATCTTGACTCTCCACTCATTGGCTGAATTGGGAGGATCAGAGAAAAGAGCAATGAATTAGGAGTTAGAATCGAGTTCCAGCCTTGACTTTGCCTTTATGTAACTGTTTGAGACTGAACCTACCTGGGTCTCAGTTACCATCTATACAAGAGAAGAATGAATTAGAAGAGAAAGGATCTCTAAGCTCCTTCTAACATTTGACATTAAAAAATTATGAATTTAGCAAAGAGAATCTTAAGACATGGCATTCAATTGTCTAAAAATTGTTGTTGTTCTATGCAGTCAGGGTAGAACTTCTTCCTATTTTCAAGAAGAAGCTGAAAAAAATGCCTTGAACTACATGCTTGAATGACATTTTTTGTCAGTATGTATTGCTGATTTTTGCCATGCTATCTTTAGTTGCATGGATACAGAAACATTGAAATCATTCTTCATTAATTATGAGGAGAACATTTAGGGACAGTCTATTTCCTTTGCTTCTAAAACTGCAGAGTAAACATCATTTTCCAAACCCATTCTGAAGTTTTCTTTTTTTTTTTTTTTAATAAAGATTTTATTTATTTATTCGACAGAGATAGAGACAGCCAGCGAGAGAGGGAACACAAGCAGGGGGAGTGGGAGAGGAAGAAGCAGGCTCATAGCGGAGGAGCCCGATGTGGGGCTCGATCCCGTAACGCCGGGATCACTCCCTGAGCCGAAGGCAGACGCTTAACCGTTGTGCCACCCAGGCGCCCCTGAAGTTTTCTTATCCAACCATATTAGGGCTTTGTAATGTCACATGTGTTCTCAAGATATACACACGTTATTCTATGAAAAGTGAAGTAGGGTGTGTATAGTGCCATGTGTTTGGAGGATTGAAAATATTGTTTATCAAAGAGATATCTTCATATGTTAGATATTTGATGTTGGGTATTTTTTTAAAGATTTATTTATTTATTAGAGAGAGTGTTGGGGGGTGGAGAGGCAGAAGGAGAGGGAGAGAGAGAATTTCCAGCAGACTTCCTGCTGAG
>NW_024424564.1:6382602-6435915 GCF_017311325.1 Ursus maritimus | reverse complement strand
CCTCATGTGGGGTTCAATCCTACGACCCTGAGATTATGACCTGAGCTGAAATCAAGAGTCTGATGCTTAACCAATTGAACTATCCAGGCATACTGGGTATTTTTAAAAGATGTTTTGGGGGGCTCCATGGTAGCTCTGTAGGTTAAGTGCAGGACCCTTGGTTTCGGCTCAGGTCATGATCTCAGGGTTGTGGGATTGAGCCCTGTGGTGGGCTCAGTGGGGAGTCTGCCTGAGATTTTCTCCCTTGCCCTCTGCTCCTCCCCCTGCTCATGCACATTCTCTCCCCCCCCAAATAAATAAATAAATCTTTAAAAAGAAATAAAGATGTTCTGGGTGGAAGGATAATGCTGAGTAAAATATCCCTCAAATAATGACTGACGATCTTGTATCAAAGTCACCAAAGAGAGGGTGATAATAAAGAAAAACATCTTTGAACTCAAAGGCAGATTGAATGTGTGATTTGCATTTTTATGAAGTCCTCAGAATACCATTTACTAATTGCATTTGTGGGAGTTGGTTGTAATAATGAATCACTAAACCCTGAACACAACAGAAAATGAAATTGCCCTGAACTAAATGTAAAATTTAGAAAATCCCTTATTGAAAAAAATACCTCTGTGTTCCCCTTGTGCACTCCCATGAAGACTGGCAAACAAACCCTGGTAAACTCTTTGATAATAGAAATTATTAAGGCAGAAGAAACTATAAGAGTAAGCCTATTATATTGCAACTTAATAGGTCTAGTCCAAAGGAACAAGCCAGTAGTTAATAGGGCTTCAGAAAGCAGCGTCATTAAAGTATTCAAAGTTGTTCCAATAGGCCTTTTAAACCAACAACTCCTAGGAAACTTGGACCAAATAAATGGGAATAAATAATGATAAAAAATCAGATCAAACAGAAACATCAAAAGCAATGAGGTTAGCTGTAATTAGACTCATTTGGACATGTTTTTGCTCCATAGATTTCAAGGTTTGCACGATAGCATCCAGTGTTCACTAAACACGGACAGAGGGTGTTTATTGTGTAACCACCTGTGGGGACCACAACAGGGCTTACGGCGCAGCTGGATCTACTTCACAGAGACATCTCTTCCCTTCAACGGAGATTAGCAGAGGGGATAAGGACAAAAAGGCCAAACGCTTTCACTTTTGAATCTACCCCAAACCCTCTCCCTACCCAATGTACAAATGTGCTCTTTTGGGGGGAGGTACCTATGCTCCAGGCTTGTACTAAGGAAATGCCTTCAGCAAACAAACTTGTTTCAGTGGATTTCTAGTCCAAGGAAGGGGTGAGGAAGAGGGAAAGAATCATTTTTCAAGGGGAAGTGTACAACAGCAATGCCATTCTGATGATTTACTATAGGATTAAATAAGTTACTTGAAGAGGAAATGTTTTTGCTTTGTTTTACTTCTGTTGAAGGCAAGTTTTAGATTTTATTAATAAAACAAATTTTTGTTTCATTTGGTGCTTACTATATGCTCTGAAATGTACTAGACCATTGGGACCAGAAGAAGGAAACATGCATGGTTCTTCCACCCTGAAATAGAGTAGCTGACACATTAAACAGTTGGGAATCAAAAGCAGGATCCTAATTTATGAGGCATTTATGAAACATTTCTGTAAAGTTAGAACATTAAATTTGAGATGAGCAGGCAGGGAAGTTTTCAGGGAAGAATAGTGGCTTGTGTTAGACTTTAAGTGTCGTTTCAAGACTATGTTAAGAAATACATAGTAATAGGAAAATCAGTAACATCTTCTCATGTTTACTCTTTCTTGATTCCAGGTCTTCGCTCATGACATTCTTTCCCATCTGGAATATTGCTCCTGCCATGTAATCAACCACTTCTTTCAAAATCTGGCTCAGGACACACCTCTGCAGGAAATCCATCCTGCTAATTCCTTTGCATTTTATCATCTTCAATAATCCCATCTGACTGTGCTATTTTTCATTTTAATTGTTCTTTTGTCATTAGCTTGGATGGACCAATTTCGCTAAACTTAAACTACTAATGAGCAAAAAAAAAAAAAATGTAGCATCTTCTTCTTTGGTATTATTTGGTGTTTTTATCTTCCTTTTATTATTTCACCACCCAGTACAAGTTTTTGTACCTAGAAAGTTGCTTGTTTCATATGAATTTATTTTTCTGGACTTTTAGAATGAGGTGGAGTTCAGAAAAGCTCTTATATTTCCTCATAGCTCCCCCCATTGTTTTTTCCCCCTTAAAAATAAGGACTTATTTTCTATTTTTTTTTCTGTTTTGTTCCTTTCTCCTACTTTGGTCTATATTTTCCTTTGTTCCTGTTGTCTCTAACTTGCTTGATATTTAAAATCTGCTTTTTTTTTTGAAGTATAATTGCATATAATAAATGGCAAAATTAGATGGATGTTGACAAATTCACACAGTATTAGAACTATCATCCCAGTCATGGTATAGAACATTCTATCACCCCAAAAGTCCCCTCATGTCTCTTTGAAGGCAAACCCCTCCTCCATCAGCAAATTTTGATCTGATTCTGTCACCACAGTTTTTGTCTTTTCTAACATTTTATACAAACAGAATTGTACAGCATGTAGTCAGTCTGATGTTAAAGCTCAGGCCCTTTACCTATACCTACTGCCTCTGTTTAAAACATAAAAAATGGTGGGGCGCCTGGGTGGCTCAGTCGTTAAGCGTCTGCCTTCGACTCAGGTCATGATCCCAGTGTTCTGGGATCCAGCCCCGCATCGGGCTCCCTGCTCAGCGGGAAGCCTGCTTCTCCCTCTCCCACTCCTCCTACTGGTGTTCCCTCTCTTGCTGTGTCTCTTTCTGTCCAATAAATAAATAAAATCTTAAAAAAAAAAGATAAACAAATGGTGAAGTAGGGACACCTGGGTGGCTCAGTCAATTAAGCATCTGCCTTCAGCTCAGGTCATCATTCTGGGGTCCTGCAACTGAGCCTCACATCAGGCTCCCTGCTCAGCAGGGACTCTGCTGCTCCCTCTGCTCCTGCTCCTACTCCTGCTCTCTCTCAAATAAATAAATAAAATCTTTTAAAAAATGGTGAAGTAGTTGAAGTTGAACTGATTGCCCAAGATTGCCTCTTGGCTACCAAGGGAATCCAATCTGGTCCTATTCAGACCCAACAGCCTCATTAATAATTGATCAGTAAGTCAAAAACCTACTAACAGCAAACTACTGTTAATAATTATAAGCAACTGCAAGAGACCCTGGGGAATCCACAGATGAGTAAAATATGTTTCCTGCCTTCCAGAGTTTGGTCCTGGTAGGTTAGGTAAGAGCAGAACAAACTCTAATATACCAGAAAGTAGGGAAGAAGGACATACAAAACATTCTAGAAGTTCATTGGAGAAGGAGAGTGTATTTAACTAGAGGATTGGGACACTCTTTTTTTAAAGAAGAGTCTTTGATCTTGACCTTGGAATATGAGTAAGATTTCAAGAGGAGGTGTTGGTGAGGTGATATTTCAGGGTGAGACAATAATGTGAGTGTGGAATGAAGAATAATGGTTTCCCAAAGATGTCCACGTCTTAGTCCCTCATACCTGCAAATATGTTACCTTATATGACAAAATGTACTTTGCAAATGTGGTGAAGGATCTTGGAATAGGGACAGTAATCTCAAGGATCCTTTTAAGAGGGATGCAGGAGGGTTAGAGTCGCAGAAGGGGATGTGATGACAGAAGCACAGTCAAGAAAGAGGCAGAGGAGAGACTGATTGATTCTTGAAGTTGCTATGCAACTGGCCTTGAAGATGGAGGAAGGAGCCATGAGCCAGGGAATGCAAGTGGCTTCCAGAAGCAGGAAAAGGCAAAGAAACAGATCCTCCCCTAGAGTCTCCAGAAGGAAAAACAGTTCTGCTATCACCTTAATTTAGGCTGTAAGATCTATTTCCAATTTCTAAACTCCAGAATGGTAAGATAATAAATGTGTGTTTTTAGGGCCCTAAGTGGTAATTTGTTACAATAGTAATTGGAAACTAATACATTGAGAAAATACATCTTTTAGGAAATAGAGAGTAGTACAGTTTGGATGTAGTCTAACATTTGTAAGGGAGTAGTGGGAAACAGGGGTGAATCTGTAGGTTGGGAAAAGGAGCAGACATCCTGGCATATTGTAAACACTCATAAATATTTGCTAAGTGCATTTGTTTTGTATGTTGTCATGGCTTAAACTGTATTCCTCCCAGATGCATATGTCAAATCCTAACCCCTAGAACCTCAGAACATGACCTTACTTAGAAATAGGATCATTACAGATATAATTATTTAAGATGAGATTACAATGTAGTAGGGCGGTCCCTTAATCCAATAGGACTAGTGTCCTCATGAAAGGGGTAATTTGGATACAGACTTATGTCCAGGGAGAACACCATGTGATGATGAAAGCAGAGATCAGGGTGATGCTTCTACAAGCCAAGGAACCCTGAAGACTGCCAGCAAATTACTAGGAGCTTAGGAGAGAGGCATCACACAAATTCTCCTTCACAGCCCTCTAACCCTGCCCAGACCTTGGTCTCGGACTTCTAGCCTCCAGAACTGTGAGATTATCCATTTCTGTTGTTTAAGCCACTCAGTGTGTGGCACTTTGTTATGGTACCCTAAGAAGCCAATATACTTATATTTAGGAAAAGTGGGCAGACATGGAAGCAGTCAGTCTGCGACTTAAAAAAATTGATCGAGTAGCAGTGTGTGGGGTGGTCTAGACAGTGAGAAGAGAAGTCATGAGGGCTAACATGGGAATGCAACAGGCTAGAGAGCACTGAGAGTGAGCAGAACAGTGCATTTTGGTGATTAAAATTTCCACACTGAAAGTCATGACACGTAGTGCTTAAGAGGACAACAGCACAGAGTATTTGAAATCATAGCTGTCCTGGAAAACACGATCTATGTAAGTAGTTCTCGAGTATATTATGTAGAAACAAGTCCCACAAAATACTCTGAAAAACTTTTTTTTCAGTAAAATATGTAAGGAAAACTCAATATTTCAGAGTGTTAAAGGCTCTAAGAAGTCTTGCATAAAAAGACACCAGTTCAACCTTGTATAACTCAGCACTTCTCAAACTTACGTGAACATGCAACCCATGTTTTGTTTTGTTTTTTTTTTGCAAGGAATCCCTTTCATATCCATGGAATATTCTTGGGACATCTTGCTCCTAGGTTTGTCCTATTCTCCAAGACCTGTGCTAGTCACTAAAGTATTGGTACCCATATGTGGCTATTGAGCTTGGAAACACGGCTAATCTGAATTGAGATCTGCTCTGAGTATAAATATACACAAGATTTCAGTATGGAGCTTCCTCACAAAGTTAGGAATAGAACTACCCTACAATCCAGCAATTGCACTACAAGGTATTTACCCAAAGGATACAAAAATTCAAAGGGATACATGCACCCTGATGTTTACAGAAGCATTATCAACAATAGTTAAATTATGGAAAGAGCCCACATGTCCATTGACTAATAAATAGAGAAGTTGTGATAATATATATATATATATATATATATATATATATATATATATATATATATATATAAAACAGAATTTATATATATATATATATAACAGAAATTATTCAAACATAAAAAAGAATGAAATCTTGCCATTTGCAACAATGTATATGGAGCTAGAGTGTATTATGCTCAGAGAAATAAGTCAGTCAAAGACAAATACCATATGATTTCACTGATATGTGGAATTTAAGAAATGAAACAGATGAACATTGGGGGAAAAAAGAGAGGCAAACCATAAAATAGACTCTTAATTACAGAGGACAAACTGAGAGTTGCTGGAGGTGAGGTGGGCAGGGGGTTGGGTTGAATGGGTGATGGGTATTAAATAGGGCACTTGTGATGAACACCGGGTGTTATATGTAAGTGATGAATCACTAAATTCTACTGCTGAAACTTACATTACACTATATGTTAACTAACTAGAATTTAAATAAAAACTTGAAACAAAAAAAAAAAAAGAAAGAAATAATAAATGTACACAAGATTTCAAAGTCTTAGTGTGGCAATAGTGTAAAATATCTCAATAACTTTTATATTGATTGCCATGTTAAAATAACAATACTTTGGGTAGACAGGGTTGAATAAGATATACTATTAAAATTAATTTCACCTATTTCTTTTAAATGTTTATGTGACTACTAGAAATTTAAGCTGACCAAGATTCTATTTCTGTTGGACAGCACAGCTCTCTATTCTATTTGCTCAGTATTCTTTCTGATTTCTGGGTTCTTTTTAAGACCTGGAATGTTCTAGGCTTCATCCTTTTTTCAAGCTAACAAGTTAGCTTGCCACAGTTTCAAGGATGCTAGTACAAGACACAGGACTCATGGATCAAAATTAAAGGGTAGTTTAGTATTTACAGCAGTAGCAGAAGCCAGAATACGAGCAGTTTTTTTTTTTTCACTGGTTGCTGGAGTCTCAGTTCCCATGGGCAATACTGAGATACCTACACACACACACACACTGGCTGGCATTACAGGAGAATCCTGAGCTTAGGAAATGCTAATTTTCTATAATAGTCAGCATGCCTACCCTTCGCTTTGCAGGGAAGCATTATCTTTATCAAACTGGACAGTAAGCATGTCTGCAGTTTGGTCTGGAAGAAGACACTATCTCTATCTTTTAAGACAGTAAGTAAACCTGCCCTTTGCTCTGAATGGAGTAACTCTATCTTCGCTATACAAATATCCTTGAAAAAATGATCTGGAACAAAGAACACTCAGTGCCTTCCTTACAAGATGTGTGGAAACACAAGAGTTGTCCCCCAACAGAAACAGAGTTAAAGTGGCCAGAATATCAGTGGAGAACAGTCCGCGATCCCTCTGTTCTGAGACAGAGGCTGAGATTCGACCACTGCTGCTCTGACTCTCAGAAGAGGCACAGCAAACTTCCAGGGAAAGCCGCCAGAGAACAAAAGCCTGGAAATACTGGCTCACAGTGTGCCCATCCCCATCCCCCCTCGCAGGGGACACGGAGACTCTACCCAAACAGAGTTGCCTGAGTATCAGCGCAGCAGGCCCCTCCCCCAGAAGGCAGGCTGAAAAATCAAGAAGCCCACATCCCTGAGATCCCTATAAACAAGAGCGCACGGCCTGGGTCCCGGTCAATAATTTGGACTCTGGACAACCCCGCAACCTCTCCTCATCAGAATGATGAGGAGAAATCCCCCCCAGCAAAGAAAAGACGAGTCTGTGGCCTCTGCCACAGAACTAATGGATATGGATAAAACCAAATTATCAGAAATGGAATTCAGAGTAACAATGGTCAAGATGATGTGTAGACTTGAAAAAAGTATTAACGAAAATGTTAATGAGAATATAGAATCTCTAAGGGCGGAAATGAGAGCGAATCTGGCAGAAATTAAAAATTCTATGAGCCAAATGCAGTCAAAACTAGAGGCTCTGGGGGTGCCTGGGTGGCACAGTGGTTAAGCGTCTGCCTTCGGCTCAGGGCGTGATACCGGTGTTATGGGATCGAGCCCCACATCAGGCTCCTCTGCTGGCAGCCTGCTTCTTCCTCTCCCACTCCCCCTGCTTGTGTTCCCTCTCTCACTGGCTGTCTCTATCTCTGTCGAATAAATAAATAAAATCTTTAAAAAAAAACAAAACAAAACTAGAGGCTCTGACGGCCAGGGTGAATGAGGCAGAAGAACGTATCAGCAAATTATAGGATGGGTTAGTAGAAGAGAAAGCTAAAATAGAATCTGGGCTCAAAAAAATCCATTCTCAAGAATGTAGGTTACAGGAGATTACTGACTCAATGAAACGTTCCAATGTCAGAATCATTTGCATCCCCGTGGTGGTGGAGAAAAACAGAGGTCTAGAAGAGATATTTGAACAAATTGTAGCTGAAAACTTCCCTAATCTAGCAAAGGAAACAAGCATTCATGTCCAAGAGGCAGAGAGGACCCCTCCGAAGCTCAACCACGACAAACCTACGCCACGTCATGTCATAGTGCAATTCGCAAATATTAGATCCAAGGATACAGTATTGAAAGCGGCCAGGGCAAAGAAATTTCTCATGTACCAAGGCAAAGGTATCAGAATTACGTCAGACCTGTCTACACAGACCTGGAATGAGAGAAAGGGCTGGGGGGCAAAAAGCTCTTTCAGAGAAAAACATGCAGCCAAGGATCCTTTATCCAGCAAGGCAGTCATTCAGAATTGATGGAGAAATAAAGACCTTCCAGAATCGCCTGTCATTGACCAATTTCGTAACCACAAAACCAGCCCTACAGGAGATATTAAGGGGGGTTCTATAAAAGTAAAAAGGCCCCAAGAGTGATACAGAACAGAAAGTCACAACTGATACAAACAAAGACTTTACTGGCAACATGGCATCATTAAAATTCTATCTCTCAGTTCTTAGTGTCAATGTAAATGGTTTAAACGCTCCCATAAAACACCACAGGGTTGCAGATTGGATAAAAAGAAATGACCCATCCATTTGCTCTACAAGGAGCTCATTTCGAACCCAAAAGTGCATTCAGACTGAGAGTAAGGGGATGGAGTACCATCTTTCACTCAAATGGACCTCAAAAGAAAGCTGGGGTAGCAATTCTCATATCAGATAGATTGGATTTTAAACTAGAGACTATAGTTAGAGATGCAGAAGGGCACTATATTATTCTTAAAGGAAGTATTCAACAAGTGGATATGACAATTATAAATATATATGCCCCCAACAGGGGGAGCAGCAAATTACACAGCCAACTCTTAACCAGAATAAAGAGACATATAGATAAAAATACATTAATAGTAGGGGACCTCAACACTCCACTATCAGAAATAGACAGAACACCCTGGCAAAAACTAAGCAAAGAATCAAAGGCTTTGAATGCCATACTCGATGAGTTGGACCTCATAGATATATATAGAACACTACACCCCAGAAGCAAAGAATACTCATTCTATTCTAATGCCCATGGAACACTCTCAAGAATAGACCATGTTCTGGGACACAAAACAGGTCTCAACCGATACCAAAAGACTGAAATTATTCCCTGCATATTCTCAGACCACAACGTTCTGAAATTGGAACTCAACCACAAGGAAAAATTTGGAAGAAACTCAAACACTTGGAGACTAAGAACCATCCTGCTCAGGAATGATTTGATAAACCAGGAAATCAAAAATCAATTTAAACAATTTATGGAGACCAATGAGAATGAAAACACAACGGTCCAAAACCTATGGGATACTGCAAAGGCAGTCCTAAGGGGGAAATACATAGCCATCCAAGCCACACTTAAAAGAATACGAAAATCTAAAATGCAGTTTTTATATTCTCACCTCAAGAAGCTGGAACAGTAACAGAGGGACAGGCCTAATCCACTCACGAGGAAGCAGTTGACCAAGATGAGAGCAGAAATCAATGAATTAGAAACCAGACGTACAGTAGAGCAAATCAACAGGACTAGAAGCTGATTCTATGAGAGAATCAATAAAATTGACAGACCACTGGCAAGACTTATCCAAGAGAAAAGAGAAATGACCCAAATTCTTAAAATTATGAATGAAATAGGAGAGGTCACGACCAACACCAATGAAATTGGAAGGATTATTAGAAACTATTATCGATAGCTATATGCCAAAAAACTAAGCAATCTGGAAGAGATGGAGGCCTTCCTGGAAACCTATAAACTACCAAGACTGAAACAGGAAGAAATTGATTTCTTAAACAGGCCAATTAATTATGAAGAGATTGAGTCAGTGATAAACAACCTTCCAAATAACAAAACACCAGGCCCGGACGGTTTTCCTGGGGAATTCTACCAAACACTCAAAGAAAAAATAATACCTATTCTCCTAAAGCTATTTCAAAAAATGGAAACAGAAGGAAAGCTACCAAACTCATTCTATGAGGCCAATATTACCTTGATCCCCAAACCAGGCAAAGACCCCCTCAAAAAGGAGAATTACAGACCGATTTCCCTAATGAATATGGATGCCAAAATCCTCAACAAGATCCTTGCTAATAGAATCCAACAGTACATTAAAAGGATTATCCATCACGATCAAGTGGGATTCATACCTGGGATGCAAGCGTGGTTCAATATTCGCAAATCAATCAGCGTGATACATCATATCAACAAGAAAAGACTCAGGAACCATATGATCCTCTCAATTGATGCTGAAAAAGCATTTGACAAAATACAGCATCCTTTCCTGATTAAAACCCTTCAGAGTGTAGGAATAGAGGGTACATTTCTCAATCTCATAAAAGCCATCTATGAAAAGCCTACTGCAAATATTATTCTCAATGGGGAAAAGCTGGAAGCCTTCCCCTTAAGATCAGGAACTCGACAAGGATGCCCACTCTCGCCACTATTATTCAACATAGTACTAGAAGTCCTTGCAACAGCAATCAGACGACAAAAAGGGATCAAAGGTATTCAAATCGGCAAAGAAGAAGTCAAAATGTCTCTCTTTGCAGATGACATGATACTCTATATGGAAAACCCAAAAGAAGCCACTCCCAAACTATTAGAAGTTATAGAGCAATTCAGTAACGTGGCGGGATACAAAATCAATGCTCAGAAATCAGTTGCATTTCTATACACGAATAACGAGACCGAAGAAAGAGAAATTAGGGAATCCATCCCATTTACAATAGCACCAAAAACCATACGTTACCTTGGAATTAACTTAACCAGAGACGTAAAGGACCTATATTCTAGAAACTATAAATCACTCTTGAAAGACATTGAGGAAGACATAAAAAGATGGAAAAATATTCCATGCTCATGGATTGGAAGAATTAACATAGTTAAAATGTCCATGCTACCCAGAGCAATCTACACTTTCAATGCTATCCCGATCAAAATACCGAGGACATTTTTCAAAGAACTGGAACAAATAGTCCTTAAATTTGTATGGAAACAGAAAAGGCCCCGAATCTCCAAGGAACTGTTGAAAAGGAAAAACAAAGCTGGGGGCATCACAATGCCGGATTTCGAGCTGTACTACAAAGCTGTGATCACAAAGACAGCATGGTACTGGCACAAAAACAGACACATAGACCAATGGAACAGAATAGAGAGCCCAGAAATGGACCCTCGGCTCTTTGGGCAACTAATATTTGATAAAGCAGGAAAAAACATCCGGTGGGAAAAAGACAGTCTCTTCAATAAATGGTGCTGGGAAAATTGGACAGCTACATGCAAAAGAATGAAACTTGACCACTCTCTCACACCATACACAAAAATAAACTCCAAATGGATGAAAGACCTCGATGTGAGACAGGAATCCATCAAAATTCTAGAGGAGAACATAGGCAGCAACCTCTACGACATCGGCCAAAGCAACCTTTTTCATGACACATCCCCAAAGGCAAGAGAAACAAAAGATAAAATGAATTTATGGGACTTCATCAAGATTAAAAGTTTCTGCACAGCCAAGGAAACAGTCAGAAAAACTAAGAGGCAGCCCACGGAATGGGAGAATATATTTGCAAATGACACTACAGATAAAGGACTGGTATCCAAGATCTACAAAGAACTTCTCAAACTCAATACACGAGAAACAAATAAACAAATCAAAAAATGGGCAGAAGATATGAACAGACACTTTTCCAATGAAGACATACAAATGGCTAACAGACACATGAAAAAATGTTCAAAATCATTAGCCATCAAGGAAATCCAAATCAAAACCACACTGAGATACCACCTTACGCCAGTTAGAATGGCAAAAATAGACAAGGCAAGAAACAACAATTGTTGGAGAGGATGTGGAGAAAGGGGATCCCTCCTACATTGTTGGTGGGAATGCAAGTTGGTACAGCCACTCTGGAAAACAGTGTGGAGGTCCCTTAAAAAGTTAAAAATTGAGCTACCCTATGATCCAGCCATTGCACTACTGGGTGTTTACCCCAAAGATACAGATGTAGTGAAGAGAAGGGCCATATGCACCCCAATGTTCATAGCAGCATTGTCCACAGTAGCCAAATCATGGAAGGAACTGAGATGCCCTTCAACAGATGACTGGATTAAGAAGCTGTGGTCCATATATACAATGGAATATTACTCAGCTATCAAAAAGAATGAGTTCTCAACATTTGCTGCAACCTGGACGGCACTGGAGGAGATAATGCTAAGTGAAATAAGTCAAGCAGAGAAAGACAATTATCATATGGTTTCTCTCATCTATGGAACATAAGAACTAGGAAGGTCAGTAGGGGAAGAAAGGGATAAAGAAAGGGGGTGTAATCAGAAGGGGGAATGAAGCATGAGAGACTATGGGCTCTGAGAAACAAACTGAGGGTTTCAGAGGGGAGGGGTTTGGGGGAATGGGATAGGGTGGTGATGGGTAGTAAGGAGGGCATGTATTGCATGGTGCACTGGGTGTTATACGCAACTAATGAATCACCGAACTTTACATCAAAAACCGGGGATGTACTGTATGGTGACTAACATAATATATTAAAATATATATATATATATATCACTCAGTTTGTAGTACACTCAGATTTTGCGCAAGGACATACTTTGCATATGTACTATTTCATCAAGCCAAACTAAAGGGACAAAGTTTGAAATATCCATAATTACATGTTAACTTCTGTATTTTCAAAAATATTTAACCAAAGATTTGTACATATTGTGCCAAAAAGACAAAGTCCTTTTTTGGACTTTTGTACTCTATACTATATATACATATTGGTTCTATTCCATTTCAAAAGCACATTTTTGTATTTAACGTCTCCCTTGAGTACAAAAAGGATGTGAAAATCTCATGTGAGATGTAAATCTAGTTTTGCCTTTAAGTGTGTTTTCAATCTGTTATATTTATAGATACAAAATAAAGAAAAAAGAAGATATAGAAAAGCCTTTGAATTCCATTAAACCATGTATAAAAACCCCTGCATACTCCCAAGAAAAAAATGACCAGCTTCAAAATCAGGGAGCTAGACTTATTATATAGTCTTAATAGGTTGCTTTGTGTAGGAATCCTCGTTACAGGAATATTATAATCTAAGTTGTTCTTTGAAGTCTTGGAAATAGAATATAAATGTTTGTTCCTGATTTGAAAGAGCAGCATAAAAACATATCTCTCAAAAATACCCTATAAATAAGATTCATTCATTCAGTTATTCATGCATTCACATTTTTAATTCAATAGTTATTTAGGGCATTCTGTATGCATGGTACAATATTAGGGAAAGCAGAGGCTATAAAGATGTATGAAACAAGTTCCCTCCCCTCATAGAGTTTCCAATCGAATTGAAAAACAAAAGATGGGCACAACTGACTGGAGTACAAGGCCTATATGATCCAAGGAAATTCATTTTGATTCAATTCAACCAACCTCACTGAGCGCTTCTTGTGTGCCCATGTTTTACTAGACACCCATGATATAAATATGAATAAAAGACTTGTAATCTAGAAAGGTACTTGGAGTAAAGTTGGTCTTTATAAGGAATGACTGTGTAGCACTTAAAGCTTGAGGAAGAAGTAAGTTTCTTGTCATCAGAGATGTGATTCATAGGTTGGTGGGGACATACTGGTGACACAGAGAAAAGGAATTAAAACACAGAATGATTGGTTGCAGTATTTGACCATTACATTCCTTCAACTCTTGAGACTCTAGACCCTATGACTCGAAGCTTCTCTGTGCTTTTTTCAGAGGTATGTAGGTGTTTCCCAAGTTCTTAAGTTACCACATGTCTGCAATTGCCTATACCAGGTTTAGATGGAGTCTTTCTGCTATGGAGGGGTTGAAAAGTTCCTTTAGAAGCTCTGATTAGTGTTATTAAATATGGAAGTCTCAACAGCCCAGAAAGCACTGTTTGCTGTCACTTATTCTTTCTTTTTTTTGAAGCCTTATTCAAAGAGCATGTTTCTTCGTTAAAAAAACACTACAAAGTAATCACAAAGATTGATCCAAATTTGGTATACAGTAGCTGACCCTTTTAAAAACAGCTTCTCACAGTTTGTCTAAAATCAAAACTTTTTTCTTGAAAGTATTTGACTCACTTTAAATAGTATGCAAACTTGGAGGCAACTAACTGGATTTATCAAAAGTGAAAGAGAAAATGGAGATCGCTTGCAGCAAATAGCATGATGTAGCTACAATGCTCATTTTAAGAATATTTTGAAGTATCGTCCTCTAAGTTGGTCTTCTTTCTTATTTTGGCTTAAAGGCTTGAGAGTAATGAAAATAAAGTATTTCTACATCCAAAATAAGAATGTCAATTTTCGTTTTTGCCCTTTTCTCTATAAAATTAACCATTAAAAACCATAAATTAACCATAAAGAATAAACCATAAAAAAACCCATAAATAATTCTCTATAAATTAACCATAAATAATTAACCATAATCTATAAAATAAACCATAATCATAAAAAATAAAATAATTAACCATAAATAATCAACCGTAAATAGCCATAAAAAAACTTTGAGATGTGGACTATTTATGGTTACATTTTACTTTTTAATCTTTCTCCTAAAGGCTTCTCTTGTAAATTTTATCTCAGAAGAAAGAAGACTTTTCCAATGATTCTAAAACTATCACTGCATGGGTTTCTAATGAGGAGTTTTGTTCTGTCATGAGCCCTTACCAAGCATCTATTATAGCAATTGGTGTGACTCTGGTGGCAGATGAAGGGATTTGGGTGAGTTGGAATTAAATAAATAAATCAAACAGATGTCTGAGTCATTTTAATCCTGGTCTATGTGGATTGGGCAGCGGGGCCATCTGAATGGCAAAATAGGGTTGGCTTGGCTACTTACAGACAGAAGATCAGTGTGGGAAAATTAGAAAGCATGCTTGCTTTTGCCAAGTGGGTTTGAAATTTGCTGCCGTTTGGTGCTAATTTTCAAGAAGGCTCCTTGTAGCCGTGACTAGATTGGCTAGGTTCCTATCTAAACTTTACTATTTACTAGCTTTTTATTTTCTCTTTAGACAAGTTCCTTAACTATTCCGTGCCTAGGTTTTCTCCTCTTTTAATTGGGAATAATTTATTAGTACCTAAATAGTTGTAAGAATTGAATGAATAAGAGAGGTAAAGAGCTTTGACCAGTGGTCAACATAGCAAGCACTCAATAAATTCTCAACACCATGAGGTATGTGTGACAGTTAAATTTTATGTGTCAACTTGATTGGGCTAAGGGACGACAAGACTGCTGAAAAAACACTTTCTGAGTGTGCCTGTGAGAGTGTTTCTGGAAGAGATTAGCATTTGAATTGGGAGACTTAGTAAAGAAGACTGCCCTCATCAACACAGGAGGATGTCATCTAATCACTGAGGGCCTGAATAGGACAAAAAGGCAGAGGAAGGGAGAATTTGCTCTTCGCTTGAGTTGGTCATCCACTTCTCCAGCCATCAGATATCAGCACTCCTGGCTCTTGGGCTTTCAGACTCGGACGGGACTTACACCACTGGCTCCCCTGGTTCTCAGGCCTTTGTGTTCGGACTGGAACTGCACCATCGGCTTTGCTGGGCCTCCAGCTTGCAGATGGTGGATAGCGGGACTTCTCAGCCTCCATAATCTCATAAACCAATCTCTCATAATAAATCTTTCTATATGTCTATGTATATCCCACTGGTTGTGTTTCTCTAGAGAACCCTGATGCTAATGTCAAAATCCCTACTTCATAGATGAAGTTAAGGCACACAGCAATTAAGTAATTTTTCCAAGAGCACACAGCTGGTAAGTGGCAGAGCTGAGATTTGAACCCAGGTACTGTAGCTTAAGACTGTATACCGTAACTCCAAGATACATGAAAAATTTTCATTAAATTTTAGTGTCACTGTCAAGATTAGGTCTCAGTTTGTTAAAATATGGACTACGACCTAAGAAAAATGCCTTTAAAATATGACTCTTGCTAATAAAAACATAGTAAAGCCTAGTAAGTCTCAAGAGGAAAAGAACAGAAGTTTTCAATGACCATGTAACTGAATCTTTCTCTAGGAGATAAAGGGAGAATGTTGTCGTAAAGGCCACATTTAGATGAAATTTGATCCAGTGGGTAAGGATGGGTAACTTATTGTATACCTCACTCACTTAGGAATATTAATTTAATGAAATTAAATAAATTCCTTCCATTACTTGTCTTGGCTCACAAGAAAGTCACATTAGATTAGATTCAACTAAGAGTAGGGGTCTTGAGGAAATTGTCTGAATCTTTACAAATGTCTTTTTTGGCTTCTCTGGGTTGGCCGGAGTTATGTTTACACTGAACTGACTATCTTCAAGTTATGTTTTGAAGTGTTTGTTTCCTGAAGCACTTGAAAATGACCCAGGACAGTGGGAAAATGCCATTCTGACCTTGCAGGATAGCCCAGTGATTTAAGAGTGTGGATGGTGGAGTCAGACCAAGGGGGTTTATAATCCAGCTCTGCCATTTGCTTGCTCCATGATATTGGACAAGTTACTTATGGCTCTGCACTCCATTTTCTTCACATACAAAAGGGAGACGGTAGTAACACTCACCTCCTAAGGCTATTGGGAGGATTTAATGAATAAGTTAACATGAATAAATCTTAGATAGATGGCCGACACACAGAAAAGAATATTGGAACGGTTAGTTCTTGTTTATGTCATTGCTCTTGGCCCACAGACTTTCCTCATTAACTTGGCTGGTATACCGACTAGCGATGAACTCCCATATATCCACACTTAGTCACAGTGTATGTGGTAGAGGAAAACCTTAGCTTAACCATCATAAACTTTTAATTCACAGAATGTAAAAAACACTTTGATTTTATAAGAACAAAGTAAAATTACACCGTTATGTTTTAAGAACCGAGTACAGAAAAAACAGTATTTAAATACCAGGAAACCCCCAATATCAAACCTCTCAAGATATCTCCTAAGATCAGTTCAAGTTCAGTCCCATTTCCAATAGCTTCTAAGTCCAGCATATGATGCACTCATCACTGATAAATTCTTGACAGTTCTCACGTGTCCTAGTTTAGTCCCTTAATGTTTCTGAGTCTCAATTTTCTCATGTATAAAAGTCTATGCCCTGCCTGACTCACTGGATCGTTGGGTGGGAGAGGAGATACTATACATAAAATAAGCCCACTATATCTAAAATACCAAGTTATTATACATCAGGCAAAATATGGTGTTATTTTAAGAATGATTATTAGGTGTCCCAACATCTCAGGTTTAAAAAAGCAAATTAATCTCATTCCCTAAAATCACAAGGACAGAAAAATAGACTAAAATTTTGTAAAAATTTTCGTCAAGCATTGAAATGGAAAGCTGGGCTGATTAAATTACATTTGTAAATTCCTACCAACGTTTTAGCTAGAGAGGATGTTTACCACTCCCAGATTTTGAAAGGTCCCTGGTCCACTAGAGAGGGGTGCAGAAGGCTCCTAAGGACGTTAGTTTATACTGGGAATTCCAGGCTTTAGAGTAGGCCAGGGAAGGGATGAATTCTGGCCAGAATGCTTTTAGGGGCTCTCACACTGTGTCGCTGCCTGTGTGTCCTGAATTCTTCTTCACAGGTGCCAGACCCTGGAGAGGTGAGAGGGATCAGGCTCTGAAGCAGCAGCTGGTGCTCCTACCTCTGCATTCACAGTGTAAAAGAACACCCGGAAATACTTGCACTAGCATAGATGTTTACCATGCAACACTGCTTGTAATACTGACAGCTAAAAATTGGAAACAATCTAAAGGCCCATTTATCTGGAGTTCTTTAAATAAACTATGGTTCATTCAATCTATGGAGTACTTATTCTATGTATTGAAAACATTTAAAAATATAGTAGATTTCCATGTAAGGACATGGAATGGTGTTCACAACGTATGAAGTGAAAACAGAGAGCTATGTAGACTACAGTGTGTGCAGTAGGATCCCACATTCGGAAAGAAGTAGAAAGCTCTTTATTCCTCTCCTTATTCTTATGGAAACACATACATATTTATGTAAAATCACTGAGAAAAATGTTTGTGAAAATGTACACCATGTGTTAATAGTAGTTCCTTTTGAAAGCAGTACTTAATTATTTGTTTAATGCATTCCAGATTGTTTGGATTGTTTTCACAGGAAGTGGGTGTTACTTTTCATTTAGGAAGGAAATATACACACACACTCTCATATGCACACATAACCACGCACACAAACTAAGTCCAGGTAAATGCTGTCATCCCTCCCTTTAGCACCTTCCTATTCTTTCCTCCCTATTATCCTTACCTTAAGACTCGAAGTTCAGCTCTGGACTGTGTGCATAGTAGGTTCGAGGTCTAAATATTGAACCAGGAAGATCCTCTACATGTAGACTGGTGTGGGCGAACACGCTCACCTCCCTCGTTCTGGGGCAGATTTTATTAGTAGCAGTTTGTGTAATGGCGTTTGCGAGCCCACACGGAGCTACCGGCATCTCATCTCATATTTATTACTTCAGCACTCCGTTCGGAATCCCCTGTACCTGTTGAGATCCTGCTTTTAATTTTCCAGTGTTATGTATGTGTCTCCTCAAGTTCCAAAGTTTACTGCTGGGTTGAGTTTTCCGTTTTTTTACTAAGAAGGCAATGTTTGTATTTTTTTTTCCTAAAATTTTCTTGGTGGCACCATGTTCTCTTGTTTCAAATTATCAGCTACATTGATCTACAAGTCCTGTTAAATTGATTGATTGTTGAAACCAGAACAAGTGTTCTATCTACTGGACCATTGCCAATATGAGACGCCATGTGACAACAGAGTGTACCAGATTGAAATTTGCACCACCAAAAACGCTCACAGTTTGCCTGCACTTCTTTCTATTTTAATACAGGTCTTAAAATTTTCTCCTAATAAATGGATGCCTTTATGGCCTAGAATTTAGAGATTTCCTGGCATTTAAAAAATAGACAGCGTGAACCCCTGATATTTGAAAAGAGTACATTTTAGGATGTTGTAATTCCAAACACCATGATAGCAAATAATTTTCCCCATAAGTTGCAATAAGGCATCAATAAAAATTTTTAATAATTCCTTCAAATCTAATAATTTCATAAATACAATGCTGAAGTTATGTTTGAATCACTTGGACTTCCTTATGGAGGCTTTTATTTCTGTTGCTTATTTTTGATTATGGTGTATTTTAGAATCGAACATTTCCGTCATTTACTAAAAGTCCCCATGTACAAGACAAGTAGAAGTAATAAAACCAAGTTGAGATGTGGCTACTGGGCAGATAGCTAGGCTCACTCACTAGTGAAAAGATCTACTCCCACATTAAGCATCATAATACCTTGATGCAACTTTGTAATATTAGCAAGATCACAACCTATCATGGGAATCAGTCACTTATAAATGGTTAAACCACGAAGGTTAAATTTGTACGTGCTACAGTTTAGGGTCAATTAGCCCTTCATTTTGTTGTGACGTCACGTTGTTGAGGAAAAGTCAGCCACCATTATACAGCTTCATCCTTGCAAGTTCCTTCAGTCTCCAAGTTACCCTTCCAAACTTTTACATGAAGCTTGGTGGAAAAGGGTGCAGATGTGGCAATAGATTTTCTTTGTTTCAGGGTTCATGTGTCTACTGGAAAGAGCACTGGATTTGGAGTGTGGATATTTGCCATTTTTAAGTAATGATCTTGATCAGGCCACTTCATCTCCCTGGTCTACATTGCAACATGACCTGTCAGGACAGGAAAGATTGGTGACTCCCAACCTTCAGATTTAAATGTCCATCTGCCTATTTAGTCATTCCACTTGGGCACTCTTTGCATGTCCACTAAACATCTCAAAGATAACCTGTCAAAACAGAAGTCTTAGTTTTCCCCTTCAGATTTGTTCTGATCTTGGTCTTTACCATTTCAGTTAAGGGTTTACCACATATCCAATTTTTCAGAAACAAAACCTAGGAGTCAGATAGCAGCAAGATGGCAGTGTAGGACACCCCAGCCTCCACCCCCCTACAAAGATTAACAATTAGAGAGCCATCCACGAATAAGAACAGCACTAGGAGAGCTCTGCAGTCCATTTAGAAACTTCGACAACACGGTGGAACAAAATACCTGAGAGTAACTGCAGGGAAGGAAGGAAAGGGAAGAACAATCTCATTTTGATTACTTCTTCAAATGCACAGACATCCATGCAAGGCTACAAGGATCACAAAGAATCCAGGAAACATGACTCCACCAAAGGAACATAATAAACTTCCAGTAACTGACCCCCCAAAAGATGGAGAGCCAGAAAACGCCTGTCAAATAATTCAAAATAATTGTTCTAAGAATGCTCAGAGGGGAAAAGAGAACAAATATAAATAATTTAACAAGAATTCGTAGACTAGGAAAAAATATTTGTGAGTCATATATTTGATAAGGAGTTAATATCCAAATTATATAAATAACTCATGCAACTCAATAGCAAAAAGCTATATAGTCCAATTAAAAAATGAGAAAAGGACCTGAATAGACATTTTTCCAAAGAAAATATATGAATGGCCAACAGGTACATGAAAAAGTGCTCAACATTATTAATCATACAGGAAATGCAAATCTAAACCACAATGAGATATCATCTTACTTCTGTCAGAATGGCTATCATCAAAAGATAGATAAAAAGTGCTGGCAAGGGTCTACCATATGATCCTCTAAGGAACTACCGTATGACCCAGCAATTCTACTTTTGGGAATATATGTAAAGGAAAAGAGAATACTATGTTGAAGATACACTGCACCCCCATGTTTATTGAAGCATTATTCACAATGGCCAAGACATGAAAACAACTTAAGTGTCCATCATGGGTGAATGAATAAAGAAAATGTGGTATATATAGAATAGAATATTATTCAGCCATAAAAGGGAAGGAAATCCTGCCATTTGTGACAACACAGATGAACCTGGAGGGTATCATGCTAAGTGAAGTAAGTCAGACAGAGACAGACAAATACTGTATGAAGTCCCTTATATGTAGAATCTAAAAGCATCAAACTAATAGAAACAGAAAGCAGAATGGTGATTTCCAGGGGCTGGGAGGTGGGAGAAATGGGGAGATGTTGGTCAAAGGGTACAAAATTTCAGCTATAACATGAATAATTTCTAGGGATCTAATCTAGAGCATGGTGCCTATAGTCATCGGTACTGTACTGTATACTTGAAAGTGCTATTAGAGTGTAGCTCTGATATTATCACCATAACAACAAGAATCAAGTGGTGATTATGTGAGGTGGAGTATATGTTAACTAACCCTACTGTGGTAAGCAGTTCACCATAAATATGTGTATCAAATCATCACATTGTATACCTTAAATTTATGTAATATGTCAATTATATCTCAATAAAGCTGGAAAAACCCTCTAAGAGTCTTATTCAAATCCATCTGCTAATCTTATCAGCTTTCTCTCTAAAATGAATCTGATCACTTTACATTTCAAGATCTCTACTTCTCATCATCTCCAGTGTTATCACTGTTTTATTAGCCTTTTCTTTATTCCATTGTTGAGGGAGGGATTTCCATCCTACAGTCATGGGGATGGCCATACACATCATACCCAACACTGGACAGATGAGGCTGACAACAGTTTATCAGTCACATGTACTTACAGCACAGGGGATACTGCACGCCATGCAGGACCACAGAGAAGTTGTACTTGGGGGTAGAGTGAACAAGCAGAAACTGAGAAAGACAAGCTTTGTGGTAGCAAGATGGTGAGGTGTCCCCTGGTTCTGCAGAAGGATCTATTCTGCAGGTGGGTGGGAATCAAAACTTGCTACTCAGGGATAAGCAGGAATTAAGCCTAGTCTGTTTGGTAATGACAGTTGATTGGCTGAGGGACCTTATCTGTGGGGGCAGAGGGGGAGGGGAACTTGTGGTTAGGCAATTTGATGCCCTTCTGATTTTATCAAATATCAAGGCAGCATGAAATATTAATATTAGTTCTTACACTACAGTCACCCTTGTCCAAGGCACGATATCTTTTAGTGGAATTACTTTAACATTTTGCATTCTTACAGCTGCCTTCTTGCAATCGTCCTGCAACCTGTTCACCACGTAAGAGAAAGTTCTTTTTTTTTTTTATGTTTCTTTGTGGATTTTATTTTATTTTATTTTTTAATTTTTTTTATTATATTATGTTTGTCACCATACAGTACATCCCTGGTTTTTGATGTAAAGTTCGATGATTCATTAGTTGCGTATAACACCCAGTGCACCATGCAATACGTGTCCTCCCTATCACCCATCACCAGTCTATCCCATGCCCCCACCCCCCTCCCCTCTGAAGCCCTCAGTTTCTTTCTCAGAGTCCATAGTCTCTCATGCTTCATTCCCCCTTCTGATTACCCCCCTTTCTTTATCCCTTTCTTCTCCTACCAATCTTCCTACTTCTTATGTTCCATAGATGAGAGAAACCATATGATAATCATCTTTCTCTGCTTGACTTATTTCACTTAGCATTATCTCCTCCAGTGCCATCCATGTTGCAGCAAATGTTGAGAACTCGTTCTTTTTGATAGCTGAGTAATATTCCATTGTATATATGGACCACAGCTTCTTAATCTAGTCATCTGTTGAAGGGCATCTCGGCTCCTTCCACGATTTAGCTATTGTGGACAATGCTGCTATGAACATTGGGGTGCATATGGCCCTTCTCTTCACTACGTCTGTATCTTTGGGGTAAATACCCAGTAGTGCAATGGCTGGGTCATAGGGTAGCTCAAATTTTAACTTTTTAAGGGACCTCCACACTGTTTTCCAGGGTGGCCGTACCAACTTGCATTCCCACCAACAATGTAGGAGGGATGCCCTTTCTCCATATCCTCTTCAGTGATTGTTGTTTCTTGCCTTGTCAATTTTTGCCATTCTAACTGGCATAAGGTGATATCTTAGTGTGGTTTTGATTTGAATTTCCCTGATGGCTAATGATTTTGAACACTTTTCATGTGTCTGTTAGCCATTTGTATGTCTTCCTTTGAAAAGTGTCTGTTCATATCTTCTGCCCATTTTATGATTTGTTTATTTGTTTCTCACACATTGAGTTTGAGAAGTTCTTTGTAGATCTTGGATACCAGTCTTTTATCTGTAGTATCATTTGCAAATATATTCTCCCATTCCGTGGGCTGCCTCTTAGTTTTTTTGACTGTTTCCTTGGCTGTGCAGAAGCTTTTTATCTTGATGAAGTCCCACAAGTTCATTTGATCTTTTGTTTCTCTTGCCTTTGGAGATGTGTCATGAAAAAGTTTGCTTTGGCCAATGTCGTAGAGGTTGCTGCCTATGCTCTCCTCTAGGATTTTGATGGATTCCTGTCTCACATCGAGGTCTTTCATCCATTTGGAGTTTATTTTTGTGTATGGTGTGAGAGAGTGGTCAAGTGACATTCTTTGCATATATCCGTCCAATTTCCCCAGCACCATTTATTGAAGAGACTGTCTTTTTTCCACCGGATGTTTTTTCCTGCTTTATCAAAGATTAGTTGCCCAAAGAGCCGAGGGTCCATTTCTGGGTTCTCTATTCTGTTCTATTGGTCTATGTGTCTGTTTTTGTGCCAGTACCATGCTGTCTTTGTGATCACAGCTTTGTAGTACAGCTTGAAATCCGGCATTGTGATGCCCCCAGCTTTGTTTTTCCTTTTCAACAGTTCCTTGGCAATTCGGGGCCTTTTCTGGTTCCATAGAAATTTAAGGGCTGTTTGTTCCAGTTCTTTGAAAAATGTCATTGGTATTTTGATCGGGATTGCATTGAAAGTGTAGATTGCTCTGGGTAGCATGGACATTTTAACTACGTTAATTCTTCTGATCCATGAGCAGGGGATATTTTTCCATCTTTTTGTGTCTTCTTTAATGTCTTTCAAGAGTGATTTGTAGTTTCTAGAATATAGAAACTTCACATCTCTGGTTAAGTTAATTCCAAGGTAATGTATGATTTTTGGTGCTATTGTAAATGGGATGGATTCCCTAATTTCTCTTTCTTCAGTCTCATTATTCGTGTATAGAAATGCAACTGATTTCTGAGCATTGATTTGTATCCCGCCACATTACTGGTTGCTCTATAACTTCTAGTAGTTTGGGAGTGGATTCTTTTGGATTTTCCATCTAGAGTATCATGTCATCTGCAAGAGAGACAGTTTGACTTTCAGCGATTTGGATACCTTTGATCCCTTTTTGTTGTCTGATTGCTGTTGCAAGGACTTCTAGTACTATGTTGAATAATAGTGGCGAGAGTGGGCATCCTTGTCGTGTTCCTGATCTTAAGGGAAAGGCTTCCAGCTTTTCCCCATTGAGAATGATATTTGCTGTAGGCTTTTCATAGATGGCTTTTATGAGATTGAGGAATGTACCCTCTTCCCTACACTCTGAAGGGTTTTAATCAGGAAAGGACGCTGTATTTTGTCAAATGCTTTTTCTGCATCTATTGAGAGGATCATATGATTTTTGGCTTTTTTCTTGTTGATAAAATCTATGACACTGATCGATTTGTGAACGTTGAACCACCCTTGCATCCCAGAGATGAATCCTACTTGGTCATGATGGATAATCCTCTTAATGTACTGTTGGATTCTATTAGCAAGGATCTTGTTGAGAATTTTGGTGTCCATATTCATTAGGGAAATCTGACTATAACTCTCCTTTTTGATGGGGTCTTTGCCTGGTTTGGGGATCAAGGTAATATTGGCCTCATAGAATGAGTTTGGTAGCTTTCCTTCTGTTTCTATTTTTTGAAATAGCTTTAGGAGAATAGGTATTATTTCTTCTTTGAATGTTTGGTAGAATTCCCCAGGAAAACCGTCCGGGCCTGGAGTTTTGTTATTTGGAAGGTTGTTTATCACTGACTCAATTTCTTCATAATTAATTGGCCTGTTTAAGAAATCAATTTCTTCCTGTTTCAATCTTGGTAGTTTATAGGTTTCCAGGAAGGATTCCATCTCTTCCAGATTGCTTAGTTTATTGGCATATAGCTGTTGATAAAAATTTCTAATAATCCTTCCAATTTCAATGGTGTTCGTCGTGACCTCTCCTTTTTCATTCATAATTTTAATAATCTGGGTCCTTTCTCTTTTCTTTTGGATAAGTCTTGCCAGTGGTCTGTCAATTTTATTGATTCTCTCAAAGAACCAGCTTCTAGTCCTGTTGATCTGCTCTACTGTACTTCTGGTTTCTGCTTGATTGATTTCAGCTCTAATTTTGGTCAACTGCTTCCTCGTGCGTGGATTAGGCCTGTCCCTCTGTTGCTGTTCCAGCTTCTTGAGGTGAGAATATAAAAACTGCATTTTAGATTTTTCTATTCTTTTGAGTGAGGCTTGGATGGCTATGTATTTTCCCCTTAGGACTGCCTTTGCAGTATCCCATAGGTTTTGGACTGTTGTATTTTCATTCTCATTGGTCTCCATAAATTGTTTAATTTGATTTTTGATTTCCTGGTTTATCGAGTCATTCCTGAGCAGGATGGTTCTTAGTCTCCAAGTGTTTGAGTTTCTTCCAAATTTTTCCTTGTGGTTGAGTTCCAATTTCAGAGCGTTGTGGTCGAGCTTCTTCCAAATTTTTCCATGTGGTTGAGTTCCAATTTCAAAGTGTTGTGGTCTGAGAATATGCAGGGAATAATTTCAGCCTTTTGGTATCGGTTGAGACCTGTTTCGTGACCCAGAACATGGTCTATTCTTGAGAATGTTCCATGGGCATTAGAGTAGAATGAGTATTCTTTGGTTCTGGGGTGTAGTGTTCTATATATCTCTATGAGGTCCAACTCGTCTAGTATGGCATTCAAAGCTCTTATCTCTTTGTTGATTACTTGCTTAGGTGATCTGTCTATTGCTGATAGTGGAGTGTTGAGGTCCCCTACTATTAACGTATTTTTATCTATATGTCTCTTTATTGTGATTAAGAGTTGTGTTGTGTATCTTGCTGCTCCCCTGTTGGGGGCATATATATTTATAATTGACATATCCACTTGTTGGATACATTCTGTAAGAATAATATACTGCCCTTCTGTATCTCTAACTATAGTCTTTAGTTTAAAATCCAATCTGTCTGATATGAGAATTGCTACCCCAGCTTTCTTTTGAGGTCCATTGGCATGAAAGATGGTATTCCATCCCTTTATTTTCAGTCTGAATGTATCTTTAGGTTCAAAATGAGTCTCTTGTAGACAGCAAATGGATGAAGAGAAAGTTCTTTTGCAAGAGATAATCAGATTAGAGCTTTCTCTGCTTAATGCCCCTCTATGACTTCCTGTGACATTTAGAATACAATTGAAACTTCTTACAATGGTCCACAATTCAGATAATCTGATTCCATTTTTATTTTTCAGTCTCAAACACCAAACTCTTAGGCACCCTCCCATTATTCACATTTGCAATACAACTTCTTTCCTTTGATAGGAAGTCCTTTGTACCTGTGATTATTTCTACTTAGAAAGCTCTGTCCAAGATCTATGTTTCAATGCCTCCTCATCGGGTGCCAGGGTGACTCAGTTGGTTAAGCGGCTTCCTTCGGCTCAGGTCATGATCCCAGGGTCCTGGGATCAAGCTTCTTGTTGTTGGGCTTCCCACTCAGTGGGGACTCTGCTTCTCCCTCTGCCTCTGCTTGCCACTCCCCCTGCTTGTGCTTGCTCTCTCCCTCTCTCTGTGTCAAGTAAATAAAATCTTAAAAAAAAACTTGAAGAAAAAATAAATGCCTGCTCATCATCATGTAGGTCTTTGTCAAATGTTACTTGCTAAGAGACTCTACCTCCATCACTCAGCTGACAGTGGCCTACCCACTCTGGTCATGCTGTGGCCCAGTACCTTGCTTCATTTTCTTCATGGCACTAACCATCACTATATTTATCTCAACTATTAATTGATTAATTTGTGAGTTTTCCAAGGGCAAAGATCTTGTTTCGCTCATCATGGTACCCCTATTGCCTACAAAAGTGCTTGGCACATAGTAGCTACTCAATAAATACTTGTTAAACAAAAGAATACAATTTACATGTTTCTGAATCTCTATTTAAATGCTTTGGTCAGATACTCTCCTGCAGCCTAGCATGATCTTGGGAACTTAAGGATTCTGGGAACACCAGCCTAAGAAAATAACCTTTTCTCTCATTCCCCAAATATCCTCACACCTTTGTCAGTGACTTTTTAAGGGCTAAAAAAGAACTTACTTTGATGAATATCGCTATTAGTTCTTTTAATAGGAGAACAATGTAGGCCTGGCATCACCCGTGTCTTTATATTGCGGGAATGTGGACTATCTCTACTGGGTTACCAATGCTCCTTGTGGATCAGGATGTGGGAAGCACCAACTGAAAGGAGGCCTAGTGGTCAGTTGCTTCTCAGTGTCTCCTCCACTTTTCTGCAACCAAATAGGGAAGCAACCACATCATTCTCTACTGAAATATAAGCTGTTCACTCTGTGCGGGTTTTCATAATTATCTCTAGTGTTAAAAAGCAACAATCGACTGAGTGTATTTTAAAGATCTTATTGGCTTTATACGGTGTTGTACAAATGGAGCAATATCTCATCTAGAAGACAGAAAGGAGCTCTCAGGAGCTATTCAAAATAGAAGACTTTTACGGGCGGAAGACAGTGGGACAAGGAAAGTTAAACTAGCAAAAAGTGGATTGGTTGTGGCAACATCACTTTCCGTTATGAGATGGCAGGGGTCTATCACGCAGATGACTTCACTAGTACTGACAAGGTAATTCCAGATTGATTGGTTTAAGACTCCATTGCTGGAAAAGGCCCAAACTATAAATGAGTATTAAGTCTCAGTTTTCTGATGTGGGGCTTGGCCTAAGTGATTCCATTTTGGGCCTGTTGTCTTAACAGTAGTGACCCACTCTCAGAGAGCTTGAATTAGCCTAAATTTATTAAGAGACCAGGTAGAGTTCTGAATTTTGCTTCACTAAACCTATGATGAAAGACTTGAAAGAAGAAGAGGGAAAAAAAAGGTAATTTGTCACAGAACTGAATTTGCCTTGGGAGGAAAAATTGATTTCCCCTGAGAAGTTGAGAGTTCTTCAATCAGCATTAGGTCCACTGCTGACAAATTGGCTCTCCAGTATTGTTTTCTTTATGAAAATACATCCTACATGGTATGCCTCCTCCCAATAACCATGATGGCCTTAACAAATAAGGAAAGAATTGTTTTCAACTTTCAAGTTCCCCTTTGTTAAGCAGCAAAGGATGAGGGGAGAAAGTAATGTTGAAATTCAATTTCATTTTCAAAGGCCGTTAAGTCTTTATTTTTATGTCTTTACTTTTTCTTGCCTGAAGCAATGGTGTTTTATGACTATTTAACTTCAAAAGTGTAAGAGAAACAGCTCACAGACATACCTATCAGTATTAACAGACAATGTCTACGTCCTTTTTATGATAACATCCACTTAGTATTTACTTAACACTTCCAATTTAACCATTTTAACTTCCTGTACAAATTGACCTGGTGCCAAGGCAAGCATTCATATCAATTTATGGGTGAAAAGGCAGCAATTATAAAAATGTCAATTGTAAATAGAGGCAAAAACGGATCTGAGGGAACAAAGTAATTGGACCACTTTTGTATTATGGTATTGTTGCTGAAGAAAGAGAATTTTGGCTTAATAATTGACATGTTTAGACTCCAGCCTGTAGCTAAGTCAGTTGCATAGTGATTAAAATAAATACTTTATTTTTATTTTTTAGTTTTTTTAAAAGATTAATTTCTTTGTTTGGGGGGGAAGGAGCAGATGGAGGGAGAGAGAAAGAATCTCAAGCAGAGAGAAAGAATCCCGCTGAGCGACCCTGAGATCACGACCTGAGCTGAAATCAAGAATCGGATACTTAACTGACTGAGTCACTCAGGCACCCCAAAACAGATTAATACTTTAGGGTTGACTCAGTTTGGACTTACCCCATACTAAAACAAACAACAAACAAATAACCCACTTAAAGTCTGGCTATATTGGTTTTCTATTGCTGCCACTGGAAGTAACCCACAAATGTAGCTGCTTTCAACACCACACATTTATTATCTCTCAGTTCTACCAGTCAGTAAGCCGGGTGGGTCTGACTAATGCCTCTGTTTTGGTTGCACAAGGTAAAATCAAGATGTTGGCCAGCCTGGGCCTTTACCTGGACACGCTGGGGGAGAATTCACTTTCAATGAGTCGGTGGCAGAATTCAGTTCCTTGAGTTTGGATGGCTAAGGTCCCTGTTTCTTTGCTGGTTATCAGCCAAGAGCCTCTTCCAGCAGCTTGAGGCTGCCTGCCTGCCTTCCACATTACCTTGTCCCTCCTTCTCCGGCTTTCAATCCCTCTAACTTCCCTTTTGCCTCACCTCTTCTCCTGCCACTAGGTGGAAAAAGTGTTCTGCTTTCAGGAGTTCCTGTAATTAGATTAGGTCCACCTGGATAATCCAGAATAATCTCTCTCTCAGAAGGTCTTCACCTTGATTACATCTGCAAAGTCTATTTTAACATATTCACGGGTTTCAGATATCAGAGTGTGAACATCTTTGTGGGATCATTTTGAACACCACGCTGGCCCATAAAGCTCCACCTGTTATGGGATCTGTTTCATTCTCTTGTTTTTGTATGTTGCATTCCTACCAGCTGTTTTCCTGTTTCTAGAATATGCTGGGCCTGTGCTCTCCTCAGAACCTCTGCCCTAGCTGTGCCTTTTGCTCAGAATGTTCTGTCCCCAGATTTTCATAAAGCTTATTTTCCTCCTTCTGGTCCAAGTATAAATGTCACCTCTTCTGAGAGGCAACCCCTGGACCTCCTTGTGAAGTTCCTTCCCAGTCCTTTAGTCACTCTATCCCATTACATTATTTTATTTTCTTTATAAATTATCCATGCTATTTCTTTGTCTCCCGGTTTATTGCATGCCTCCACCCACCATGATTTAAGCTTCCCGAGGCCAGAGGCTGTGGCTGCCTTACTTACTACTGCATGGCTGTGTCAAGACGAATGCCTAGAATGTGGGAAGAACTCAATATTTGTTGCCTAACCTGTGTTTTAGTTATTTTTTGAATGGATGAAATGACCAGTTTGTAACACTTTTAGCTAAAGCCAACACATTATTTTAATGAAAACTATTATCATAAATGTATTTCACCTGCTATAAAAATAGTTACTCAAGTACTAGGCCTAAAGCAAAACCAGGCTGCAAGGAAATTGGGCAGCTGACTTGCGCTTCAGGGTTTGAGCAGCGCTTCTCCACTCTGGCTACACATTAGAATCACTTGGGGAAATCAAATAGAAATTGGTTTTCAGGACCCATACCAGACTAGTTAAGGCAGAATCTCTGGAAATTGGGCTCTAGTATATTTTAAAGTCTCCCCCATGTCCTCCCGTAATTACTAGCAGCTGTTGCAAGAGCTTCAGAGCCTGAAGATAGAGAGTGTGGGGTGCCAGGCCCTACCCAGAGTGCCCCAGAGGAAGGGGCCCACAAGTATGGTTAAGAAATTCACGTTGAGGGGGCGCCTGGGTGGCACAGCGGTTGAGCGTCTGCCTTCGGCTCAGGGCGTGATCCCAGTGTTGTGGGATCGAGCCCCACATCAGGCTCTTCCGCTATGAGCCTGCTGCTTCCTCTCCCACTCCCCCTGCTTGTGTTCCCTCTCTCACTGGCTGTCTCTATCTCTGTCGAATAAATAAAATCTTTAAAAAAAAAAAAAAGAAATTCACGTTGAGGGAAGAGCTCCTGGTGCCAGACTTATTCTCTTATCGCAGTGTATTAGTTTGCTAGGGCCATCTTCATAAAGTGTCATAAACTGGGTAGCTTAAACAATAGAAATCATTGTCTCACAGTCTGGGGGCTAGAAGTCCCAAATCAAGGTGTCCTTGGTTGGCTCCTTCCGAGGGCCAGGAGAGAAGGATCTGTTCTAGGCCTCTCCCCTGGCTGCTGGTGGTGTTCCTTGCAGATCTTTGCCTTCCACTTCACATTGGCATTCCCCACGTATGCATGTCTACCTTCAAATCTCTCTTTTTTTATAAGGACATCGGTCAAATTGAATAAGGGGCCCACCCTACTTCAGTGTGACCTCATCTTCATGAATTACATGTGCAACAACCCCATGACCAGTTAACACTGTGCAGTGCTGGGGGTTAGGACTGCAACATATGAATTCAGTTTGGTGGGGAGAGGGGTACACACAATTCAACCCATGACCAAAAAACAAACGTAAAACTGGACAAAGCATATGAGGTGACTGTTTTCAGTCCTAGTCCAGGACTGAGGTTCTTGAGAGAGTGGAAGCATGTGAGGTGTGGCCTGGCTCCAGGTAGGGGTACTTGCCAGAACCAGCAAGGTGGGAGTGTGGCCCAAGCACAACACTGGATCTCCCCGAGCTAAGGAGGCAGAAACGGGCTGCTGAGGAGGCTGGAATTTATAAGGTAGGGTACCAGAGAGGGGAGCTGTGGAGGAGGTCGGGGATAGGGGCAGACGTCTACCTGGGAGTGCCCTCAGAATCTTGTCCTAGGGCAGGGAGGCCTAGCAGCGGGTGGCTATTGCAGGGCTGAAACCTGAAAGGCATCATCAGAGAGAGACCAGTGCTGGGGTGGCAGCCCAGCCAACTCATCTGTGCTGAGAATGGACGGAGCACCTCTTATATTCTACCGAAACTCCAGAAAATGGGGCGCCTGGGTGGCTCAGTCATTAAGCGCCTGCCTTCAGCTCAGGTCATGACCCCAGCGTTTTGGGATTGAGCCCCGCATTGGGCTCCCAGTTCAGCGGAAAGCCTGCTTCTCCCTCTCCCACTCCCCCTGCTTGTGTTCCCTCTCTCACTGCCTCTCTCTCTGTCAAATAAATAAATAAAATCTTAAAAAAAAAAGAAAGAAACTCCAGAAAGTTCCCTCCAGAAGAGGAAAGGCCGTTTCCTAGGACTAAAGACAAAACCAAATACACCTATACTAATGAGAAAGAAAAAATCCAAGCCTAATCAAAGGGGTGACTTAACTGCCTGCCATGTAACACACAACATTGATTAATGGAAGACCATAGCCCAGATTTCCTATGATACATTATTCACAACATCCAGAATATTATGAAAAATTACCAAACATGCAAATTAGGAAAATGTGACCCATAATCAAGAGAAAAAAGAGTCAATACACCCTGACTCCTACATCATCCTACACAAAAATTAATGTAAGATGCAAATGTAAAAATCAAAATTATAAAACATCTAGAAGAAAAGGTAGGAGAATACCTTTATGATTTGGGGGTAGGCAAGGATTGTCTTAGGACTTAAGCACTAACCATAAGAGGGACACGGTGTTAAATTAGACTTCACTGAAGTTAAAACCTCTTGCACATCAAAAAACACCATTTAGAAAATGGAACTGAAAGCCACAGATTGGAAGTATATATTTTCAGTTTCTTTATCTGATATAAACTCTTATGACTAGGATATATGTATGTAGAACTTCTATAAATCCATGAAAATAAGACAAATGCCTCGTGTTTTTTTTAAACAAGGCAAAGACATCTTTCACGCAGGAATTTACACAATGGCCAATAGGCAAATGAAAAGGCAAATTAAAAATAGTAGGACCAATTCATATGTATAAAAATGGCTAATATTTAAAAAGAGACTAGAAAAAAACAAATATTGGTGAGGATGGAGAGCAAATATACCCCTCACACACTGAAGAGAATACTGCAGAATGGCACAATCACTCTGAAAACCTGTTTGGCAGTTTTTCACATGTTAACCATCTCCATTCCTAGGTATTTACCCAAAAAAATGGAAATTAAAATGCCACCAATAGGAAAATGGATAGATGAATCATTGAATATCTTTACAGTAGCATAACGGGAAATTAAAAAGAGTGAACTATTGTTCCACTCACCAACATGAATGAAATTCAAAAACATTGTATTGAGTGTATTTACTACCCTCTGTATGCTACAATTTATATGAAATCAAAATTAATTTATGGTGATAAAAATCAGAATGGTGATTGCCTCTGGGGAAGGGGATTGAGGTACAAGGAAAGGGAAAGAGACACAAGGGAAATTTCTAGAGTGATGAATAGGATGTAATCTAGATTGGAGCATTTGTTTCACAAATATAACCTGTCAAAAGTCATCATATTATACACTTAAATATGTGAATTTCACAGTACGTATATTGACTTTATTAAAATATTTCATAATTATGGGTGTTTGGATGGCTCAGTTGGTTAAGCATCTGCCTGCAACTCAGGTCATGATCTCAGGGTCCTGGGATCGAGCTGCATTGGCCTCCCTGCTCAGTGGGGAGCCTGCTTCTTCCTCTTCCTCTTCCCTCCCCTCCCTCAAATAAATAAATACAATCTTAAAGTTTCATAATTTAAAAAGTTAAAAAGAGAAAGAAAAGAGAGAGGGCACTATAGCAGAAAGCCCATTTCAAAAGTAATGGTACATCCTCTACTTTGACCAGCTCTACTGGTAGAGTGTTCCATTTGCCAAGTGTGAATTGGGTTCCAGGTAGAACACTGTGGGGTTCTTTGCAGTTTGTTGTAGGCTGTTGGAACTATGACTACCCAGTGGGACTCTGTGGGGGACCTCAGTGCCACAGAGGGATTGTGCACCACGATGGAGCTTGGCTTTCGGCTGATCTTGGGGAAGTCAAAAGAAGTGGTAGCGGAGCTGCTGCCAGATGACATGAGACCAGGTCTTGCCCACAGTAGCTTCCAATGGGAGTCAGTAGTGTGTGTATCTGTCATTGGCTTTTTGGTGGGCCTGTTATATTTGTTCAGGCTCATGCATTAGGTTAGAGGCTGATTTTATGTGAAAGGAACATTTGAGTGGCACGAACACTGGCTGCACTAATTCAGGTGAAGCATCAGTTTTTTGACATGCTTAGTTCTGTTCACAAGGAATATTTAGCTATTGAGTCATGCTTAGAAGATACCAGCCTAGAAAAAGAGTCATTAAAAATACAGAACTTGGTGGATACATATGGAAAGTTAAAGGGAACGAGCTTGATCTTAAAGGAGGAAATGACTTCTCTAGTAAAAGAAGTAAATAAAGAGAAATTCAGACCCTCAAGACACAAAGAGATGATGGCTGAAATGATAAGAACGATCCAGTTGCCAGAAAATGGCTTTGGAGTCATCACATCAGAAGAAGATTTTCCAAGCACAGCAATGGCTAGAAGCTTGCTTCCCTACCGTCCCTTGCTGAGGAGCTGAAAGCAGAGCTCTTCACTTCCCTCCACTCAGACCCCTGTGCTACTGGGTTCTGTTCTCTACCTCTCTGTCCAATAGGAGGTCGATTGACTGTGGTTTTGAGAAGCACTTAACCCTCCTCTATAGGCTGGAGATTTTTTTTTGTTGTTTTTAATCCATCTTCACATTCTGAAAACAGAGATGAATTCCTTTAATGTTAATTCAAACTTCAAATGAACCAACTGTTGGAATTCCAGAAATACACCAGAAAATTTGGGACTCTTTAAAATTGTCTCTCTTCAAAAAGAATTTTAATCTCATTTATTATTTAAAAACTGATGATGTTTATGAGACCAAACTTGTGCTCAAAATAAAGCTTAATGAAATGTCTCAGAATAGTGTTTTATAAATATTATTCATTCAGCTTTATAAGTGAATTATTTCTACTATTGTATACATATTGTGTTTTATTTAACATGTACAATTTAGAAAAAACTATTTAAAATGCAAAGGCAATTTTGGTATTCCTAGATGCGTATTTAGTATAGTTACAAATGAAACGAAAAGCTTTTTTTCCTTAATAAATAGTGCTTGGTTAAAGAAAAACTTGTTTTTTTTTAAATGAACATACACATAAAATTGTAGGGTATAGCTAACGTGATATAGAAGGAAATTCATAACATGTAATGTTTCTTTTTTTTTTTAAGATTTTATTTATTTAATTGAGAGCATGAGCTGTGGGGAGAGGCAGAGGCAGAGGGAGAGGCAGACTCCCTGCTGAGCAGGGAGCCCAATGCAGGGCTCAGTCCCAGAACCGTGAGATCATGACCTGAGCTGAAGGTAAATGCTTAAACTACTGAGCCACCCAGCTGCCCCAGCATTTAATGTTTCTATTCAACAGGAATAATATAAATGTTTATATTCAGTAAGAATAAAAGCTAAAAAAGGAAAAGGGGGGAAAGCAGTTTATAGTTCTTTACAGCAGTTTTTGTTGTTTTTTTTTAAGGTTTTATTTGACAGAGCATGAGAGCACAAGCAGGGGGAGCAGTAGAGGAAGAGGGATCCCAGGACCCTGGGATCATGACCCGAGCCCAAGGCAGATGCTTAACCATCTGAGCCATCCAGGCGCCCCTCTTTACAGCAGTTTTTAATAATCCCGATCCTTAGGTTATACTCTAGACCATGTAAAGAAGAACCTCAAGAGGTGGAACCAGGCACTAGCAGGTTCTAAATCTCTCTAGGTGATCCTCATGTTTGATGGAAGTTAAGGACCACTGGTGTTTATGGTATGCAGATCATTATAATACATATAATTTCACTGTAAAACTGATCTTACAGCTACATTGTATTAACTATATAACAGAATAACCACAAAAGCATAGTCTCATATAAATAGAACACAAAAAAATAATTCTCAGCAAAAGAATACTACCATGTACATTGAAAAATGAGAAGGTGTGATATAATAGTTTACATTTTTAATCAAGAGATATATTTATAGATCTGTTAATAAATTAGCCAAGATAAAAATTTTTCCTTATTTGGTATGGTGTGGCTAGTTCATTATTTTGTCTTTAGTTCCCTTATTACTGAAATGAAAGACAGAGCTAAAATGATTTCTAAGGCCCTTTATCGCGATAGAATTTTTTGGTTTTAGAATGAGTAAAAAATTTTGGAGATAATGGGATTGAGTTTGAATTTTGATCTATTAGGCACTGGAATTCTTCCCCTTCAGAGGCAAAAAAATTTTCCCTCGTTAGAATGATTTTTATTTCTAAGAGAAACAAGGGGAAGAGGGCATATGGGGACTGGTTGGTGACAGTACATTTTTGGGTTTTGATATTATCTGGTTTTCTGCAGCAACACTAATTATACTTGTCAATTACAACAAGGAATTCAGAAAATAAGGACTGATTTGTTGACACTTAACTATCAGACATGGAAATGGCTTAAAAAACAAGACAAAAACATCCCGACTTCATGGCAACCTCAGCCCCTACTCTCCTGACCCTTCCCTAAAGTTCTTCCCTGTGAGTTCAGGCCTGAGCTAGAGCTCTGGTTTATCATCACAGGACTTCCTTCGGCAAAGTCAAATCTATCACATGGTGGGGTTCAGAATTTGTCTTGCTGCCCTAAATCCATTTCGTGTATGCCCAGGATGATCTTGAGTTTTCCAGATCTGGCATTCTCTCTTCTCTCTCCATTTCTCTGGAGCAACCAGGTTAGCCCACTTGTCCAGTTGGACTTTTAACTTTGTTGTCAGCAGCCCACCTCTCTCTTTGATAGAACAATCTGCCTGATCTCTTGTCAGTCCTTCATTTGGAGCTTAGGGTTTGCTCCCCATTGTAACCTTGGGTGAACAAACTAAACTTCTGTACTATTCTCCTCAGCTGCGAGGCTATACCAGCCAGAGTGAACCTCCTATTCACGACTCCACCGATCCTATAAATCCCCAACATATGCCACCCAGCTGGCCTGCAGGTGTTAGCCTTAGTGACAAGATTAATCCCTTTATTGCTGTCATACTGATTTCTCCTTCCTTTCCCGTTGATCTACATGCACGGTTGGGGCTGAAAACTCCTACAAGCAAAGTATTGTCTTAGTTTTTCTTTTGAGAAAATGATAATTATCTTGGAACTTGCATTTGAAAGGTATTTATTTAAATCAACAAAATCTTATGTCTTTATGTTTGAATCAATAACTATTTTCACTATAAGATTAAACGCATTATCAGTCTTATAGTGATCTTTGAAACTTTCATTTCTCATATATCTGCTATTGTTTATATTGATTGTAATTGTTGTCTTTTTATTAACTAAAATCATAAGATGTCTTGGATATAAACATGGACATGGCAATGTTAACAAAGCAGCCGTCAACCACGTAAATTGATGTTCAGCAAAGTTCAAATTTCTCTTTCTAGATGGACATGATATAACAAAAGTCTGAAGCTCTTATTATGCCAGGTGAACATATGACAAAGGGATATCTTCAAAAATTTGAAAAAGCAACAAAAAAGGCAAAAAAAAAATCAGAGATTCTACAAACTTCTGTGGCTGTAGGTATCACTTATTTCCACATCTACCAGGAGCTTAGGAATTCGCCAAACTGAAACCATGCACAAAGCATCATGCCTAACACAGCCAATGGGCTGCTGCAACTAGAGATTTCTAATTATGTCAGGATTCTAATAGAACTTGGACCTTGTTTTTGGTGTCTTCTGTGAACCAGTAATCTTGGGACCTAGCACATCCAGATAGCTAAAAATCTGTTTGATAACTGCTCATTCCAATACATTATTGTCCTTATATCAAGTGTAGCAACAAACTTTCAGAACCACAGCCATGGAGAGGGTTCTGTACCCACGGCAAAGACTTGGAAGGGTGGGTAAGGAAAGAACTCCATTTTGTCTGCTTTAAGCTTTTAAACAGACTTCTGTTTTTAAAAGGATTAACTCTCATATATGCTTGTTTAATTGGCCTCATAGAGGTTAGGAAGGACTTTGGGGTCCCTGATCGCTTTGAGAGGGCTAAGTTTTTACCAAGAACTTGGATCTAGCCTGGGATCTTTCTGGAGCAAGTTTCCCCAGGATCCCAAGGTAATTTAGCTATGACCTAGGTTTCCTTATTATTCTATTTACGTCTTCCCAATTTGAATATGCTCTATGGATCTATTTTATCTCAAGGGGAAAAATATACTAAAAAGGTTATTACCTCTGTTTTTAATCTTGTAACATGGAAAAGCCATAAATGCCTCAACTCCCATAAAACTAAGAAAATTATTATTTTTTTATTTTATTTATTTATTTTTTATTATTATATATTATATATATAATAAAAAATATTTTTTTATTTTTTATTTTTTTATATTTTATAATAAATATATTTTTATATTTTATATATTTATATTTTATACTGTTTTATAGCCTTATATGCATTATCTCTGATCTCAAAAAAAAAAAAAACCAAAACAGCCCAACAACATACAAACAAAACTTCTTGAGAAGTCGGTATTATTCCTATTTTATTAGATAAAGAAATAGAAAATTGAAAAACTGCCTATTGTCACAAAGATAAGTAATGGAATTTGAACATGTGTTTCCCTCCATCCGAAAAGGGTGTTCTCCCCTTGAATTATAGAAATGCAAATTAGGAGTGGTTTTGTTAATCATCTCAGTACCATTTCCTTGATAGAATGAGGTAACATTAAAACTCATTTAATCAATCATTTCAGAGTAAAAATTACAAATCAATTGTCATTCCAAGGATAATTAATAAATTGAGTTTTCTTTGTAACTGAAAAGCTGGCATTGTCTATGTTTCATGGCATTATATATCTTGGAGGGGAGTTTTATCATTTGGCTAAATTAGAAGAGAACAGAAATCTTTTGCAATGGCCCTGCTATGAACTCCCCTAAGGAATTCTCCTGTAACAAAAACAATTATCCCCTTTTGGACAATCAAATATATGTAATTTTGGAAGCTACAATAAATTTTAGGCCTGATTTATTATTGCCCTAGGCCAAGAAAACACGTTTAAGAGAAATTAAATGCACCACAGCAAACGTCAGAACCACAGCTGCCTGATCTAAGGGATAAAGGCTAAAAAGTCAATGATAAAAAATAGAGGCAAAAACAATATCTGAATGAGAATTTTGTCAATATTCCAGGGAAAAGGAATTTGAAAAGGTCATTTGTTATTGGTTAGTGAAAGATATCGGGAAAGAAGCCATCCTTTCCCACGAGATACGTGGGTAACTTGATCATGATCAGTCTCCCTAGTTATCATGAAATATAATTAAACAAAGCAGTGCTCCCATCCCTGCTGTGAGTCTCTTATTGGGATCAAAGACAGATTCCCAAAGCTCCCTCAAACTTAACTCTGGCTACTTGCACACTATCATATAAGTTCTACAAAACCAGTTTTCTGAAATTTCACCCCTCAGAACTAGGACGCAGAGTCTAGGTCTGTTGCACTGTGGTACCATCCATAAGATAAGTACCACGTTCTGGGTAGAGCACTTAACTCTATCAGGAAAACTGGGTAGTAGGGAAGCCTGGAGTTTAAATAATCTCACCGGAACCAAATAGACATTCTTAACAAGGGGTTTTAAAGGCAGTCAAATGCTGCAGACAAAACAGCATGCTGTTAAAAATAATTTTCAGAAAAAGCTAAAACTAGACCCCCAAGAGAATGTAAAATGAACACGCCCAAAATTTTATTTGCATCACTTGTTAAATGAACAAACCAGAAAAGATGTTACAACTGCTTCAGTGGAGAATCCAAAGAACAGACACATTTACGATTAGGAATAGTGAAATAAACTTGCAAATGGATCCCAAACTTTCCACATATGGGACGGTTTTCTCTCTATTGGACAGAGGCCACTTGCATGTCCATAGACAATCATTTGCATTGCCATCAGTTCTGGACAAGTTCATTTAAATTTCACAGATTTGTGTAATACCCACATCAAAGACAAAGGTAGATTTCCTGGACATTCCATTGAAATGATATCCAATAATCTGGGGGCAGGGGATGTTTGGCAGTGGTGTGCCAATAAATATTCAATCGTCAGCTCTCCAAAAACCCTTCAAAAACCCAAACCCTGATTTGAAGCAGCTGTCAATTTCCATAGTATAAAAGCTCCCATGGTGGCTGATTCCAAGCTACCAGTGTGTCATCACCGAACATGAGTTGGGAAGAGGTATGCAGTAGCAACATTATACAGTATTTTCTTCATACTAGTACAAAAGACATAAATAAGCTCAAGATCATAGATACAGCAAAATGTAGTAAAAATTGGAACGTGATATGGTTTGAGTATTTATTACCCTCTTTGTTAGTTTGCTTACTGATGTGCAGTTCTATCAGTTTTAATGGAGGTATAGATTTGCTGTGACTACAATCGGGATACAGAACAGTTAAAAAAAAAACACAAACTCCCTCCTGCTGCCCCCTTATAGCCACACCCTCCTGAACTCCTAGCCCCTGGCAACCACTGATCTGTTGTCTGTTATTACAGTTTTCCTTTTTCCAGAATGTCAACTAAATGGGACCATAAGGTACATAATCTTCACAGACTGGCTCCTGTCAGCATAGCACCTTTCAGAATCAGCCACATTCCTGGATACATCCATAGTTCCTTTTAATTTCTGAGTAGTATTTCATTGTTGGATGTACCATCGTTTGTTTATTCATTCACCTGTTGAAGGATATTTGGATTGTTACCAATTTTTAGTGATGATGACTAGAGCTGCTATAAATCTTTTGGTATAGGTTTTTGTGTGAACATGAGTTTTCAATTCTCTTTGGTAGATATATAGGAATTGGATTGCTGGGATAAGTATACTTTTTTTTTTTTACTATTAAACAATTTTTGACTATTAATAGTAAAATTTCTGTGAACATCCATGAAGAAGTCTTTGGTTTTTGTTTTTTTTTTTTAAGATTTTATTTATTCATTTGACAGAGAGACAGCCAGCGAGAGAGGGAACACAAGTAAGGGGAGTGAGAGAGGAAGAAGCAGGCTCCCAGCAGAAGAGCCCGACGTGGGGCTCGATCCCAGAACTCCAGGATCACGCCCTGAGCCGAAGGCAGACGCTTAACGACCCAGGCGCCCCATGAAGAAGTCTTTGTATGGACATGATCCTTCTTTCCTATTGGGGAAACACCTAGGAGTGAAGAGCTGAGTCATATGTTTGGTGTGTGCTTAACTTTTTAAGAAACTGCCAAACTGTTTCCTAAACTCATTGTGCCATTTCACATTCTAGCCAGGAGCTGCTTCTCCTCTTCTCCAGTGCCTGGTGTGGTCAATCTTTCAAACTGTAGACATCCTACCAGGTGTGCAGTGTACCTCATTATGGTTTCTATTTGTGTTTCCTAATGACTAATGATATTGAACATCCTTCATTTTTTTAAAAAGATTTTATTTATTTACTTAGAGAGAGAAAGAGAGCACTGAAGGAGAGGGAGAGGGAGAAGCAGACTTCCCACTGAGCAGGGAGCCCAATACAGGACTCAATCCCAGGACTCTGGGATCATGACCTCATGATCTGCTGAAGGCAGACTCTTAACCGACTGAGCCACCCAGGCACCCTGGTACTGAACATCCTTTAGAGTACTAATTGCCATGCACGTATCTTATTTGGTGAAGTGTCTTTTTGTTCAGATCTTTTGGCCATGTTTCATTGGCTAATTTGTTTTTTTATTTTGAAATAAGATAATAATTTGCAAATATTTTCTTCCAGAGGCTTGTGCTTTTTTGTTCTTTTAAACAGTGTCTTTCAAAGAGCAGGTATTCTTAATTATGATTAAGTCTAATTTATTCATTAGTTCTCTTATGGATTGTGTTTTTGGTGCTGTACCTATGACATTTTTGCCTAAACAAAGGCAAACCTGTCAATGATTTTTGAGTGTGAAAACTGCTGGGAGAGAATTCTCCATAGGCCTCTCATATTTCAGCACATTTGGGAGCAGGGGCACTAAGTGCCCTATTGTTCTGGACTATCTTTTCAAGGGTGCTTGTGCAGTAAATAGTTTTGGAAGATATACTGTCTCTCACTGAAGCAAAATTCAGTTTTGTTTACTGGCAATGTTTTTCTCCAGGACAAAGTTTGGGCACGCTTACTTAAAGCCAATTATAAAAGATTAGGATTCCCTAAGTTCAGGGTTCCTCAGATGTAATGCAAACCTACTTCATGCCCATAGTGCTCTCGGAAACACTCCTGTAGAACTTGGAAAGCAAAGGACACTGATGCTAACATGAAGTTTTGGTACCTTCTCTGCAGTATTAAAATCTTTTGCCTCTGTTGGAAGAGCCTTGTGTCTTGTGTCAGCACTCATGAAAATGTGGCACACTAACTTACAAGTCAGCTTACAAGTAGGATAAAATCTCATAACTTTTCAGAATTGTTGACAAAACCAACCTTTCATTTCTGGATTAAACCCCTCTTGGTCATAGTAAATTATCTCTTTTATATAGTGTTGGATCCAATTTGCCAAAAATTTTGAAAATAACTTGTAAGTACGTTTATGAAGATATTGGTTTGTAGTTCCTTTTATTATAATATGTTTTATCTGATTTTGAAATCTAAGTAATGCTGACCTCATCGAATGAGTTGGGAAACATTTCCTCCTCCTAAAATTTCTGTAAGAGTTTGCGTAGAATTGGTACTATTTCTTCCTTCAGTGTTTGGTAGAATTCACCAGTGAAGTCATCGGGGCCTGAGTTTTGTAACAGCACTCCAACCAGTCTGAAGATTAACTTGCTCCAAGATAACACACTCATTACTTGCTGACCTAAGTCCCTGGATCTGTAGCAGACAGACCACTTAGCCATGAGGAGTGAAGGACCAGAGCTTCCCAGGCTGCAGAGGCTAGCAAGTCTGTTTGGAGTTGCCTCAGCCTTTTGATTAGCATAGCAATTTTTTTAGCAAAATGTTTTTCCTTTTTTTAGTTCATACAGATGATTCTACTAATCTCCCTTTGTGTAGTAGACAGTAGACCTTGCCCTCATTTGCAGAAAGAACAGAATACTCCTTCATCTCATGAAACGAGAACTTGACCTCCTTGCACAACTCCTGGAGCCCTGAAATAATGTTTGTAGTTGGCACCATCAAGTCTGCACGTAATCAAGGAATGTTGCAGACCACTGCACTCCTTTAATGATTAACTGCCTTAAACTCCTTTTAAAATCCTTGGGCCAGGCAGAAACTTGGAAGTTGCCTTTTGGACAAGAATCTGCCTTCTTCCCAGGTGGCCAGACCCCTAAATAAAGCTCAAATTCCTTTCCAGTCAAAACTAGTCTCTTGACTATTGGCCTTTCAAGCAACAAGCAATTGAACTTGGGGTTCAGTAACAGTTTTATTCATGGAAAGGCTTTTAGCTATAAAGGAAATTTCTTTAATATAGATAGGACTATTCAGATTATCTTTTTCTTCTTAAAAGAGCTTGGTAGTTTGTGTCTTTCAAAAAAATTTCTTCATTTTATCTAAGTTATTGAATTTATTATCATAAAGTTGTTTTAATTCCTTTGTTATTCTTTAAATACTATAGAATTGGTATTAATGTCACCTCTCTCATTCTTGATTTTATAATTTGTATGCTCTTCTTAAATTTTTTATTATGCTGGCTAGAGATCTATCAATTTTATTTTTGTCTCATGTATTAATTTTCTAGGCTGTATAACAAATTACAGGGGCTTCAAACAATGAGCATTTATTACTGCACAGTTTCTCTAGATTAGCAATTTTGAAATGGTTTAGCTGAATCCTCTTTAAGTCTGCATTCAGACTGTTGGCCAGGGCTGGATTCTCATCTGGAGGCTTAACTTGGGAACGGTCCACTTTCAAGCTCACTTAGGTTGTTAGCAGAATTTATTTCCTTGCAGCTGCAGAACAAAGGAACCAAGAATCTTTCTGGTTGCCAGCGAGAGGCCACCGTCAGCTCCTTGATGGTGACATCAGCTTCTTGCCACCTGGGCCTCCAAACATCTTGCTTCTTGAAATCCAGCGAGGTAAAAAGAAAGCAAGTCTGCTAGCAAGATGCAGTAATATAATGTCAAATGTAACAGAATCATGAGAGTCACAGCCCATCAATTTTGACATATAAGAATCACAGGAATGACATCCCATTACCATTGCCATATACTATTGGTTAGAAGAGCCACAGGTCCCAATTAACTCAAGGGGAGGGGTTACAAAAGGGCATGGAAACAGCAAGCAGAGATCATGGGGCCACCTTAAAGTCTGTCCACCACATTTTTCTAAAATATTTTTTTATTATATAATGTTAGTCACCATACAGTACATCCCCAGTTTTTGATGTAAAGTTTGATGATTCATTAGTTGCGTATAACACCCAGTGCACCATGCAATATGTGCCCTCCCTACCACCCATCACCAGCCTATCCCATTCCCCCACCCCCCTCCCCTCTGTGGCCCTCAGTTTGTTTCTCAGAGTCCATAGTCTCTCATGCTTCATTCCCCCTTCTGATTACCCCCCTTTCTTTATCCCTTTCTTCTCCTACCAATCTTCCTACTTCTTATGTTCCATAGATGAGAGAAACCATATGATAATCATCTTTCTCTGCTTGACTTATTTCACTTAGCATTATCTCCTCCAGTGCCATCCATGTTGCAGCAAATGTTGAGAACTCGTTCTTTTAGATAGCTGAGTAATATTCCATTGTATATATGGACCACAGCTTCTTAATCCAGTCATCTGTTGAAGGGCATCTCGGCTCCTTCCACGATTTAGCTATTGTGGACAATGTTGCTATGAACATTGGGGTGCATATGGCCCTTCTCTTCACTACGTCTGTATCTTTGGGGTAAATACCCAGTAGTGCAATGGCTGGGTCATAGGGTAGCTCAATTTTTAACTTTTTAAGGGACCTCCACACTGTTTTCCAGAGTGGCTGTACCAACTTGCATTCCCACCAACAATGTAGGAGAGATCCCCTTTCTCCACATCCTCTCCAGCAATTGTTGTTTCTTGCCTTGTCAATTTTTGCCATTCTAACTGGCATAAGGTGGTATCTTAATGTGGTTTTGATTTGAATTTCCCTGATGGCTAATGATGTTGAACATTTTTCATGTGTCTGTTAGTCACTTGTATGTCTTCATCGGAAAAATGTCTGTTCATATCTTCTGCCCATTTTATGATTTGTTTATTTGTTTCTCGTGTATTGAGTTTGAGAAGTTCTTTGTAGATCTTGGATACCAATCTTTTATCTGTAGTATCATTTGCAAATATATTCTCCCATTCCGTGGGCTGCCTCTTAGTTTTTTTGACTGTTCTCTTGGCTGTGCAGAAGCTTTTTATCTTGATCAAGTCCCACAAGTTCATTTGATCTTTTGTTTCTCTTGCCTTTGGAGATGTGTCATGAAAAAGGTTGCTGTGGCCGATGTCGTAGGGGTTGCTGCCTATGCTCTCCTCTAGGATTTTGATGGATTCCTGTCTCACATCGAGGTCTTTCATCCATTTGGAGTTTATTTTTGTGCATGATGTGAGAGAATGGTCAAGTTTCATTCTTTTGCATGTACCTGTCCAATTTTCCCAGCACCATTTATTGAAGAGACTGTCTTTATTCCACCGGATGTTTTTTCCTGCTTTATCGAAGACAAGTTGCCCAAAGAGCCGAGGGTCCATTTCTGGGTTCTCTATTCTGTTCCATTGGTCTATGTGTCTGTTTTTGTGCCAGTACCATGCTGTCTTTGTGATCACAGCTTTGTAGTACAGCTTGAAATCCGGCATTGTGATGCCCCCAGCTTTGTTTTTCCTTTTCAACAGTTCCTTGGCGATTCGGGGCCTTTTCTGGTTCCACACAAATTTAAAGGCTGTTTGTTCCAGTTCTTTGAAAAATGTCATTGGTATTTTGATCGGGATAGCATTGAAAGTGTAGATTGCTCTGGGTAGCATGGACATTTTAACTATGTTAATTCTTCCGATCCATGAGCAGGGGATATTTTTCCATCTTTTTGTGTCTTCTTTAATGTCTTTCAAGAGTGATTTGTAGTTTCTAGAATATAGGTCCTTTATGTCTCTGGTTAAATTAATTCCAAGGTAACATATGATTTTTGGTGCTATTGTAAATGGGTTGGATTCCCTAATTTCTCTTTCTCCAGTCTCATTATTCGTGTATAGAAATGCAACTGATTTCTGAGCATTGATTTTGTATCCTGCCACATTACTGAATTGCTCTATAACTTCTAGCAGTTCGGGAGTGGATTCTTTTGGGTTTCCCATATAGAGTATCATGTCATCTGCGAAGAGAGACAGTTTGACTTCTTTGCCGATTTGGATACCTTTGATCCCTTTTTGTTGTCTGATTGCTGTCCACCACATTTTAAAACAAGTTTTTTCATTTCATTTAATTTCTCTGTTGTTTTCCTGTTTACTATTACTCTGATTGCCAGGCTGAATTTTTTTGTTTCCTTTTTTCTTTTTATTTTGTGTTTTATTTACTCTTATTATTGTTATTATTATTTTTCAGTTTCTTAAAGTGGTAGATATCATTGTTTTAAGACCTTTTTTTCCTTTCTATTGTAGCCCTTTAGTACCATAAATTTCCCCTAAGTAATTCTTTGTGACATTCCATTACAGTTTTTTTTTGCTGCATTTTAATTTTCATTGCTTCAAAATACCTTCTCATTTCCCTTTTGATTTCTTCTTTGACCATGAGTTATTTAGAAGTGTTTGGTTCTTTAACAAATATTTGGCCATTTTCTAGAACTGCTTCTGTTCTAATTTAATTCCATTATGATCAGAGATCATACTTGAAAATATTTATTCTGCTTTGTCAAATGAAGTGTTCTATAAATGCTAAAGGTCAAATTGATTGATAGTGTTTATCTAATCTTCTACATTTGTAATGATCTTTCTCTACTTGTTCTATCAATTATTTAAAGAGGGATATTAAATATCTGATTATAACTGTGAACTTGCCTATTTCTCCTCAAGATTCTACCAGCTTTTACTTTATGTATTTTGAGGCTCTGTTAGTAGGTATGTAAGTGTGTAAAATTGTTACGCCCTCTTAATAAATTGCATCGATTATTGTCATGAAGTGACCTTCCTCATTGTTGACAATATTCTTTGCTCTAAAATCTATTTTGTCTGCTAATAATATATACTCCAGTTATACTTTTACTTTTTATTATGGCATATCTTTTCCCATCCTTTCACTTCTAACCTATTTGTATCTTTAGTTTAAAGAATACAGAATAAACTCCACAACTAAAGGGGGAAAAGTGGCCACATTGAAGAAGGACAATGACCCCTGTATATTGAAGGTGGACTTCTCCATTTTACTTCAGTAAATATTGAGCAAAGCAAAAAGCAAAAAACAAAAACAACAGTATTTCTTATAGGCAACAACTAATCAGGCTGTAGTTTTTTTTGTTTGTTTTCTTGTTTTGTTTTGTTTTTTCCTCCCAATCTGACAATCTTTACCTTTTAAATGAAGCGGTTAGAACATTTATATTTAATACGATCTTGGTCCCATCTGTTCTTCCTTCCCTTATTCCTTTTTTTCTGCCTTCTTCTAGATTAAGTTATCCATGTTACCCCCTTTGTTGGCATATTAACTATAACTTATGTCAGAGTAGTGGTTGGTTTAGTGTTTACAGCACATATCTTTACCTTATCAGTCTAACTTTAACCAGTCTAAGTGATATCATCTTACTTGCACAGTATAAGAACCTTACTATAGATGGAATGTTAGTGTCCCCCCAAAATTCATACGTTGAAACCTAATAACCAATTTGATGATATTTGAAGGTTGGACCTTTGGGAGATGATTAAGTCATGAAAGTTTAGTGCCCTTATAAAAGAGACTCGAGACCTCACTTGCTCTTTCAGCCATGCAAGGATACAGTGAAAAGATAACCATCTATGAACTAGAAAGCAGGACCTGAATCTGCCGGTGCCTTGATCTTGGACTTCCCAGCTCCTAGCACCGTGAGAAATACATTTCAATTGTTTATAAACCACTCAGTCTGTGGTATTCAGTTACACAGCCTGAATGGACTAAGACAAATAGTATACTTCCATTTAGAGGCTGTATGCTGGGCTCTGCTTACGTTCTCCTGTCTGGCTGCAGTCTGGAAACTCAGCCAAGACAGTAGGCTGAGGCCATTATAGGGTTCTCCTTTTTTGTTTCTTGTCTCTTGGGGATCACTGTCCCTCATTGCCTCATGTCCTGGGTCTTGAAAACCAGTACTTCATATATTTTGCCCATTTCTATTGTTGTTTCATGTAACAGGGTAAATTCAGTTCCTATTATTACACCTTGACCAAAGAGTAGAAATCCCTAGTTAATTTTCATTGAGGAGCAGACATTCATATGTGTATGAGTGAAAAAATACAATTATTTACATATATATAAATGAAAAACTGTACAAATAATATGAGAACTAGTATATATGGTCTCCCTTTAAAGAGATTACATTTGTTTTCTTCTGTTAGGTAGTTAGGGGGAATAGAAATCCCATTTCAACTTTATGCAATCTCAGGAATTAAGATGATTCTAACATGGACTTCATTTTTTGCAAAGACCTGTTTATTTCTGGTACACTTGCTTTTAAGTGCTACTCTTTGGATTCCAATTCTAAATGTCAAGGCTTAGTAAACCCCCTTGCTGACCTCCGGGCTATCATTTTTAGCCTTCTAGCACCATGAGAATGTAAAAAAATCTTCTCAGCTTCTAAGCATCTCAATGACTTCTATTACGATTTGCATATGTTTTCAGGATTAGAAGTGCCTCTGTATGCTGGACTAACCAACCTCTCAGGAATTCCTTCTTTTCCTGTATCTGCAGCAATGTCTTAGCTCTCTGAGGCCTCCAAGCAGAATTAAAAAAAAAAAATACACTGTACCAATTCTCTGGTTGTTCTCAACCAACCTCAGGGTTGGTCCAAATGACCTAATATGTCAGTACCAGAAGTGAAAGTGCCCTGATTTCCTATTTCTTTGCTTGTTTTTGCATGTTAAATATCAAATTTTCCTTATTTTTTTTAATAAGAAAACTTTCAAATCCAAGAAACCTTCAAAGAATTTTATATTGAACATCTATATATCAGCCACATAGATTTTACAATTGTTAACTTTTTGTATATTTGCTTTGTCACATATCTGTCTACCTCAATTTTTAAGCATTTTAAAGTAAGTTGTAGAAAACTGTATATTTGATCCACAACAGTTCAGCATGCACATATGCAACTAGAGTTTAACATTTTGCTTATAGTCTTTCAAGTTTACATAGAGTAAAATGCACAAACTTTCACTCTATCATTCTGATTGTTGACCTATGTAACTTGTTACTCTATCATTCTGATTGTTGACCTATGTAACCCAAACCACTATCAAGATATAGAACATTTCTGTCATCCCCAAAGATTCTCTCACGCTCCTTCCCTGTCAATTCCTCATTACCACCCCAAAGGCAACCACTATTCTGATTTTTTTCATAATAATTTAGTTTTGCTTGATCTAGAACTTTATAAAGTGGTTATCAGATAGTAAGTAGTTATCAGATAGTAAGTACATTTTTAAAATTTAAATTCAATTAGCCAAAATATAGTATATCATTAGTTTTTGATGTAGTGTTCAATGATTCGTTAGTTGCATATAACACCCAGTGTTCATCACATCATGTGCCCTCCTTAAGGTGTCCATCACCCAGTTACCCCAAACCCCCACACACCTCCCTTTCCACAGCCCTCAGTTTGTTTCCTGGAGTCAAGAGTCTCCCATGGTTTGTCTCCCTCTCTGATTTCTTCCCATTCAGTTTTCCCTCCCTTCTCCTATGGTCCTCTGCACTATTTCTTATATTCCACATATGAGTGAAATCATATGGTAATTGCCTTTCTCTGATTGACATAGCTCACTAATTATAATACCTTCCAGTTCCATTCATGTCAATGTAAATGGTAGGTATTCATCCTTTGTGATGGCTGAGTAATATTCCATTGTACATATGAACCACATCTTCTTTATCCATTCATCTGTTGAAGGACATCTTGGCTCCTTCCACAGTTTGGCTATTGTGGACTTTGCTGCTATGAATATTGAGGTGCAAGCACCCCTTCTTTTTACCACACCTGTACTGTTGGGGTAAATACCCAGTAGTGCAAATGCTGGGTCATAGGGTAGCTCTATTTTTAACTTCTTGAGAAAACCCCATACTGTTCTCCAGAGTGGCTGCACCAGCTCACATTCCAACCAACAGTGTAAGAGGGTTCCCTTTTCTCCACATCTTTGCCAACACTTGTAGTTCCCTGTCTTGTTAATTTTAGCCATTCTAACTGGTGTAAGGTGGTATCTCACTGTGGTTTTGATTTATATTTCTCTGATGGCAAGTGATGTGGAGCATTTTTTCATGTGTCTGTTGGCCATTTGTATGTCTTCTTTGGAGAAGTGTCTGTTCATGTCTTCTGCCCATTTCTTGACTGGATTATTTGTTTTTTGGGTGTTGAGTTTGATAAGTTCTTTAGAGATCTTGGATACCAGCCCTTTATCCATAATGTAATTTGCAAATATCTTATCCCATTCCACAGGTTGTCTTTTAGTTTTGTTGACTGTTTCCTTTGCCACGCAGAAGCTTTTTATCCTGAACAAGTCCCAATAGTTCATTTTTGCTTTTGTCTCCCTTGCCTTTAGAGACATGTCTTGGTAGAAGTTGCTGCAGCCGAGGTCAAAGAGATTACTGCCTGTGTTCTCCTCTAGGATTTTGATGGCTTCCTGTCTCACATTGAGGTCTTTCATCCATTTTGAGTTTATTTTTGTGTATGATGTAGGAGAATGGTCCAGTTTCATTCTTCTGCATGTGGCTGTTCAATTTCCCAGCACCATTTATTGAAGAAACTGTCTTTTTTCCAGTGGATATTCTTTCTTGATTTGTCGAAGATTAGTTGACCATAGAGTTGAGGGGCTATTTCTAGGCTCTCTATTCTGTTATTTGATCTATGGTGTCTGTTTTTGTGCCAGTACCATGCTGTCTTAATGATCACAGCTTTGTAATATAGCATGAAGTCAGGCATTGTAATGGCCCCAGCTTTGTTTTTCTTTTTCAACATTCCTCTGGCTATTTGGGGTCTTTTCTGGATCCATACAAATTTTAGAATTATTTGTTCCAACTCTGTGAAAAATGTCAACGGTATTTTGATAGGGATTGCACTGAATGAGTAAGTACATTTTTTTTCTTTTTGCTAATACTTCCTTTATTCAGCATATTTTTTTAAGTTCCATCCATATGATTGCATGTAGCAGTTCATTTCTTTTTATTTCTGACTTGTACATCATTGTATAGATGTACATTTTGTTTATCCATTCTCATACTAATGAACACCAGAATGTTCTTAGTTTTAGACTATTATAAACATTCTTATACAAGTGCATTTGTGGACATATGTTTTCACTTCTCTCAGATAAATACCTAGGAGTAGAAGTGCTTGATTACAGTGTAGGTGTGTTTATAGGAAACTGCCAGACCTTTCTACAAAGGGTTGCCTATATTATTATGATTCTGAAAGGAATAGATGAAAGGGTCCCTGCTGATGAGTTCTTCCTCTTGGAGAGAATATCTGGGATGTGCATATGCCTCAGAGTACAAAGTCTTAAGTTAGAGTCTGTTTCTCTGCCCTGGACTGCCCCTTTCAAAACCTTCCTTCTTTAACTACAACCATATAGTACTTGAGATGTAGAAGGTGGAGAAAGGAGGAAATGTACAAGGCTCAGCCAGTCTATCTGCACCTGCTGTTACCTGCTTTCTATCCCAAGTAGACTCTAGTACCACCTGTTTTTCCCCAGCCATGCTTTAGCATGTTCTCAATCACCTGCTTTTTTTTTTTTTTTTTTTTAGTTTCATGATGGCACAGGGACAAGGCATGTAGTGCACCCAGGGCTGTGTAGGGGACAGAAAAGAGCACATCAAAAACAAAATCCTTGCTTCCTGTCCAATGTCCTCTTCTTTATGCCTGGTCCTCTTTCACTCTCAGCTGCTATTCTCTTTCCATCCCCATCCCCTTCTCCACACTGGGACATAAACATATTTAAGTGGCTCAAGAATTTCTCAGCATTTAAAGATAAATACCATATGATTTCACTCATATGTGGAATTTATTCATTCCACATATAAACATTTGTTTATTTGAGCAAAAGGAAAAAAACGAGAGAGAGGGAGAGAGACAAACCAAGAAACAGACTCTTAACTATAGAGAACAAACTGATGGTTACCAGAGGGGAGGTGAGCGGAGGGATGGATGAAATAGATGGTGGGGATTAAGGAGTGCACCTGTGATGAGCACAGGGTGATGATGGAAGTGCTGAATCACTATATTGTTCACCTGAAACTAATATTACACTGTATGTTAACTAACTGGAATTAAAATAAAAACTTAATTAAGAAAAGAATTTCTCAGAATTTTAAAATTAGTTTGACAAATCCATCAGCTTCTGCACTTCCAAGGTGGCTTCTGAAGTGTGTCAGATTTATTGATAGAAATACACACAGAATATTTTCTTAAGTTAGATTCATAGTGATAATAACTTACATCAGTGTAATTACCCCTTTCAGGTTACAATTCGATTAAAAGTTTTTGCCAACATAAAATCATATAATTAGTCCTACAATGTAGGTATGGAATAGCTTTACTACCCTGAAAAGTTCCCCTTTATATTCAATCTCTTCCCCCCCCCCCACTGTCCCTCATCTGGTTTCTATCCCTATAGTTTTGTGTTTTCTAGAATGTCATATAAATTAAATCATACAGTATGTAGTATTTTGTGTCTTGTTTCTTTTACTTACTGTGATGCTTTTGAAACATATCTATGCTGTTATGTATGTTGGTAGCTAGTGGAACCAATATTTTTATTGCAAGAAATTAATTCAAAAGGGTTAATAGGCAACATGGTAATCCAAATTGTTCTCCAGAGAAGGATTTTACTGGACTAGTTCCAGGGAGCATCAGTTCTATAAAATAAGACTCTCACCCCTTTATTTAAACTATCTTTTAACTCATTAATAACTTGTATATCATCTTTTATATTTCAAATCCTTATTTTTTTCCCTTTTTTAAAATGAAAGCTCTGAACCAGAGATTCACTGTTTTTCAGAAAAGCAAACTTTGATTAAATACACTTGGAAATACTTCATGCTATATCCCCCTCCTGGAGATTCATTTCAGCATATCTAAGGTTCAGAAAAATTCTGGATTAAAGAAATCTAATCTAATGTTGTTTAAGTCAGCATTTTTCAAATTATTTAAACTATAGAACAACACTGCCTGATAGAATTTTCTATAGTGATAGAAATGTTCTGTTTCTGTGGTGTCCAATATAGTAGCCATTAGCCATCTGTGGCTTTTGAACCCTTAAAGTGCAACTGAGGAATTGAATTTTTAATTTTCCTTAATTTAAATTTGAATTGAAATAGTCACATATGACTAGTGGCTTTGTTTGTAGTGAATAGTGCAATTGTAGAGTTTTTAAAAATTTTCCATTCATAATATATTTTACTGTCTCACTGAACTATTATTCCACATAGGATTGACTACATAATTTGCAGGGCCCAAGCCAAAATGAAAATGTGAGCCCCTTGTTAAAAAAGTAGGGAAAAAAGTGTTATTAAATGTGCTTGAGTATAAAGCATTTTCCCCTTCTTCTGTGGTCTATTGACTTGTCATGATAGTTTTTTATTTGCTATTTGCCATTGTTCTTAGTAAAGGTAAAAACTATAAATTGTTTTGTCTCAGTTGGAAAGAAGGATTTGGCCATGAAAACTATTCCAGGCTGAGGAAA
>NW_024424564.1:6348907-6382596 GCF_017311325.1 Ursus maritimus | reverse complement strand
TGGGCAAAGGTCCTGAGGTAGGAATGAGCTTGGCATGTTCAGTGAACAGCAAGGAGGCTGGTGTGGCTGGAGCAGAGAGAGAGCAAGGGACAGAGAAAAAGGAGGTATGTTTCCAGACATCAGCGGGGTCTACACAGTGCACAGTCTCGGTGGGAATTGATATTTTTAAAATTGTGGTAAAATATGCATAACATAAAACCTACCATGTGAACCATTTTTAAGTATACAGTTTGGTAGTGTTAAGTATATTTGCATTTTTGTGCAACCTGTATACTTATAAATGGTTAAAATGGCAAAAAGGAAGCCCTGTAAATTGTTTGAATTTTGCCATTCATCTATATATATTGTGTAGCAGGGGAATAAAATACAAATATAAAAGCATTTAACTTTTATGTGGAATTTTCAGAATTGCATAATAGCTGAGTAAGGAAAAACTAAACGGAAAAGGAGATACGGGTTGCCCAGTCTTTCCCTCTCCTTTTACATCATCATTTTTAGCATAAGCGGTCGGCTGATACAGGGAAGGAGCATGAATAAAAAAGGACAAGCTAGGGTTTCTTGATCATGTTTCTTAGAACATTATTGCCTTCTTTCTGTGTTTAAAACAAGTTCTGGTTCGAACAGAAAGCAAGACCTTTCAGCGCTGCCAGAACCCCGACTTACGTAGATACAGACGACAAACGATTCCCTTGTACTTAGGTACTCTTGCACCTTGCTGAACTCCCACGCACTGTGCGCCCACCAGAAATCTATGCTCGTGGGGCATCAGGAATGCTATGTGCAAATGAAGTGGCAAGGAGTGGGATGGACACCCATTTTGTGCATATTTCCTTTGCTGACATCTGTGCTCGTCATTCCCTTCGACTTCACATACAAAACCCAAGTTCAAAGATGGAATTATTAAGAATCTGAAGAAGCCAACAACAGAATATTAGACCAAGTGCAGAGCTTTTCTCAGTGTGATGCTCTATGTGGCTGTACAGACTGCATAACCTTGAAGCTGGCCATGACCCATTGGAACACAATTTAGCAAAGATTGCTCTCACCCGGTATATGGTTTCCCTCTTTGTAAAGTGGATAGTAACATCACCCACTTCATATGATGTTGTGAGAATTAAATGACTTGATATATGAATTAGTCAGCAATTGCCAAAACAACGTTGTATAACAACAACTCCAAAACCCAGGGGCTTACAGCAACAAGCATTTTCTCTCACTTACAGGCCTATAGGTAGGCTGGTTGGACGGGTTTCAGGCTGCAGGTCAGCCAGGGCTTGCCTTCAAGCTTTGGGCTTGGGTCTGCTCCACAGTTCTGTACCTTCTCTTGGAACCAGCAAGCCCCAGACCATGTTCTCCTCATGGTGGATCAGAGGAGCACAAGAGAGGGGCAAGCACACAGCCCATTGAGAACTACTGCTCACCTCACATCTGTGGCATTCCAATGATCAAAGCAAGTCACATGGTCTCAGTCAGTGGGCAGGGGCGTAGACTCCACCAACAGGGAGAGGAGCATGAATATTTGCTAAATCATAATCCAGTCTATTATGGTGCTATCCTTTGGGCTTAGTTTCCCAACTTGTCTTTCTGATTCTGTACCCTGTGTGGCACTATGAGAAAGATGAATATGAAGCTGCCGCCAAGTTTTCTGAATCTGGACTCTACTAGGAGATTGTGTGTCTAGGGGTCTATTGTTCAATATACTGGGAGGACCTTTTCGGAGAGCTGGCTGACTCATCATATGCTGTGATCTCTCTATGACACAGAGTAAAAGTGAATCTGAGAGGACAGTGAGGAAGACACGGTGGTGATCTTGGGTGTTGGGACTGACAGTGGTCACTACCAGGCTCAATAGGAGTTGTGATATTGGCTCCTGGGCACCCCCCAGAGTGCACAAGAACAGCAGTCAGACTCAACATGCTGAAAATGGGACTTTAACCCATAAGAACCACAAACACTGATAGAATGGCTCCACTGTGCAGAATAACAAGACAGGTAGGTGTGGGACTAGATGCCTCCAGGCACACCATGACAAAAGTCACCAAGAGCTCTGTCAGCCTATTTTTTTTTGAAGTATTCTAAAAAAAAGGGTAGATTTTTTTGTTTGATTATTATTTGTTATAGTAAAGGCCACAGAAAATGAGGAAGGTAACAATTGTCTCCATTGTCTATGAAGAGATGTAAACTTTCCAATTCAGAAACCCTCGAAGGAGGGTTTGCTTTTACAATAGAAACTGGTTTTGGCTCTCAGATTCCTAAGATAGGGAAAATCAAAGGAAATAATTACATAGTTAACATGCTTTGTTATATGTAGTTTGACCTGGAGTACAGACACCACTGATTTATAAATCACTGAATCGTTGAACAAATGTCTCTAGCTTTAGCACCTTTTTGTGGATGCAAGTGTGGGTGCTCTTCTCAAAGACCAGCAAGTCCTTCAGAAATGAGGCAAATATGTCCCTGTGACAAAATATACATCCCTCATCCCCAATCTCATAAAACCAAAGATTATGGCTTATATCCTGATGAGGTAGGACTACTATCATGCTGTCACCCATACCATCACTGTGGCAGTGGCCAGGGATGTTATTCGGCACTTGATGTGGTACTGGTGTCCAAAGGCATAATTACACATGCATTGTTTAATATGTTGCCATAAATGGTGGCTCTGTCCTCTCACCAGAGCGCACAAGTCCATTTAGTTCATTCTGTGGCTATGGATTTTAGCATTTGAGCTGGTCTGGCACCTGGAACAGAAGTTCTTAATTGGAAAAGGGCTTCAGTGGATCTGTAAAGCCAATGAATGCATATGGAAAATTAGGGCACATATGTATTAAGAAATTTACTAGGAAGTATGTCCACAGCTTTTAATAGATTCTCAAAGGGGTTGATGACACAAAAAGCCCATGAACTACTAATTTAGAACATTGTTTATAATGGAAATGGCTTTTCAGATCCAGAAAAACAACCCACAAACAAACTTTTGGAAGCCAGCCTGTTGGGAAGTTGAGGGCTACAAATGTATCTTGTAATGATGAGTCATACTAACATAGGACTTTATGAAAATTTCAGTAAGTGTTTGCTTTGATTTTGCTCTCAGTCCAAACTGATCTTAAAGTGTTCTTACATTTCTTATCCACTCTCCTTCTCCTTGAAATTATCCAAGGTACGTAGGGGCTCCAATATCAGATATTTCTATAAATGGTTTATCTAGGCTTTTGTGTTTCTTATTTTGCATCTAAACTATATGCAAGTCCCCAAAGGCCCTTTGTTCTGCAGAATCGACAGGGCAGAGGCAAGAGAGAGAGAGAGAGAGAGAGTGCAAAGCTGAGGTTGAATGTGAAAAATAGAAGTTTGGGGCTGAGGACACTCTGTCAGAGAGTGACACGGTTGAGCTTTAGGGACTCGTAAATAATTCTGAATAAACTCAGCCCTGACCCAAGCCTTTCTAAGGTTCAAAAAGCCAAGGGCTAATTTTGTGTATTCTTGCTGAATTTTCACATGGTCCACAGTGTCTGCTTCCAGCTGGAACTGGACGTGGAAATACTTATACTGAAATAACATTAGGAAGGGAGCTCCTGTGAGGTTTCTGATCAAGTGGGAACCAAGAAAAACTGAAAATCCCAGGAGACTGTCTCATATATTATTTCCATCTTTTCTTCTGCCCCATCTTAAGAAAGTCTCTGGGCTGACAAGGATCTGTCTATAATAGATGTTCTGGAGACAGATAGCCTTAGATCTCCTTGGAAATTCCAGCATTAAAGAAGCTTACAACAAAGTGAGTTTATCTGCCTAGGAATTACTCAAGCAATCACCCCTCCCAACAATGTTGGCCATATTTTTGAGTTACCTTTTTTTTTTTTTCCTGACAACAAATTAAGTGACAGTGATTTCTGACAAAGTACGTGAACTTTCTTTGATGGAGCAGCCTCTGAGTTCTAGTCAGGTTATGTTTCTGGTTTCTTTCAAAAAGCAAGTTATATGTTTATTTTTGCATATAGTCTGCTAAGATTACTAGGAAGCAGAACACATATCAATCCAAGTGGAAATACTTATTTTACATGACCCATACTAGACTTCTATATTCTATTTATTCACCTATTACATACTGTGGCCAATAATCCCTCAAGAGAATATTTTGCACTGGCAAGAGGGGTGGCAGCATGTGGAGGTGTGACCAGTTTTAACAGGAGCAACAGGAGCAAAGAAGCCAGATCTGGGCACCCACCACTGAGCTCTTTGCTTCTGCATTTACCTGGCAGGGGTGGTGGGTCCCGTCAGGAATTCTCCACAGACCTAGGGCACATGAGAAATGACAGGAGTGCCCCCTCCCATCTCTGATACCTACTGAGAGTTGGAATCAGTTCTGTCCTGGCTAAAGAAGGTGGGGCACGTCTGTATTGTGCATTTTGCTTGTGTGTCACACTGTGCTGTTTATCAAATACAAAACCAACTGACCACATTTTCACATTTTGTAGCAAAATTGTACTTTGAAAATATAACACTTTTGAGGGAAGAAACTGGAAGAAAAAGATGTTTCCAGAAATCTCAACAAAAAGAGAACTCCCAAATCTCAGCTAAGTTGGGAAACGCTTTTTCATATTTTCATTTTCCTAACAGACACTCAATTAACCAAAAGAGTTTTCTGAGTAATTTCAGGTAAACAAACAGAATATTCTCTCTTGAATTTGCCAAAGTTGAACTATTACATCATATTATGAGCTCCTCATGGGCAAACACGATATCTTGTTTATCTTCAAGTTACTGCATTTTTTGTGTTTTTTGTTGTTGTTGTTGTTTTGTTTTGTTTTGTTTTGTTTTAATTCCTCAGAGACTGGCAGGGTACTGTCACATAGGAGAGACTCCATAAATGTTTATTTCACTTGCTCAATTTGGTCAAGTGGAGTATACAGACTTCTAGGGTTTAAGCTCAAATTTCAAGCATGAACATCTTTGGGCAAAATCGTTACATGGAAAAATGCGCCTCTGAAATCTACCTACTGTCCCTGTCACTGGGTACATCCCAGCTGCCAGTACAATTTTGCTGTTCTCTGGTGGAGAGATTTTGTATTTCCTCTGCAACACAGTCCCGAGGACTATTTCTCCCAATGAAGCAGTTTCTTGATAAATTAAGAGCAGGTCATGGTGATACAGTGGGGGAGATCTTCACATCACTTATTTGCTTTGAGCCCCTGGGAATGATAACTTGCGGTAATAGGGGAGATATTTCAGGGTGTGGTGCCCTTGCAGAACCACTGGGATCACAAATCACATCAAGCAGGAAACAGCCCTAGTTTCAGTCTTAGTTTTAAAGACTAGAGAGGAAGCAACATAATACCCCTGAGACAACACAGTCTTTCCCCTCATTTTGCAGATGGGAACATTGAAAAATAGATCATAAATGACTATTAAATTTGACATTATGAGTTAGGGTTGGAGTTGGAAATAAAAATAAGAGACTGTACTACACTTTCTATCATATTAAGCCTTTCTCTACTCCTTGATGTATAAATTCACTTGACTTACAACTCTCACTCTTTCTTTAGAAAGTGGTAATTATAGTTCCCCATGATTAATGTATGTAATAAGCATAAATCCTGGCATATCCAGTTTTCTAAGTCAATATACATTATGTTCGTGAAGCTCAATAAACCTTTTATAATTCAAATATAGTGACAATTTTTTTGAGGGAAATCATATTTGCTGTGTACTAAATTTGGATGAAGTATTTTTCCTGCACATGTCTGTCATTTCACCTTGATGATGAAGACTGGTTAATGAAATTTTTATTTGACTGCGACATTAACATGATATTTATATAGAAAGTTTTATCGATTTTTAAAAGTTATTTCAAGGGTATATCTTTGCAACAAACTACAAATTATGTTAATTCTTTTTGCATAATTTTAATATTTCAGCTCTTTCTCAAAAACACAGAGTAGAAGAATGCAGAAGAGTAAAATTGGCCCACTTTCTTACCCCATATACAAAAATAAAGTCAAAATAATTAAAGACTTAAATGTGAGACCTGAAACTGTAAAAATGCTAAAGGAAAAAATAGGCAGTAGTCTCTTTGACATTGGCGTTAGCAAGTTTTTTCTAGATATACCTCCTAAAGCAAGGGAAACAAAAGCAAAAATAAACTATTGGGACTACACAAAAATAAAAAGCTTTTGCACAGCAAAGGAAATTACCACAAATTGAAAAGGCAACCTACTGAATGACAGAAGTTATTTGCAAATGATATATCCAATATCCAAAATATATAAAGAACTTGTAGAACCCAACACCAAAAAATCAAATAATCTGATTAAAAGTGGGCAGAGCACTTGAAGAGACATTTTTCCAAGGAAGACATACAGATGGCCAACATGAAAAGATGCTCAATATCACTAATCATCAGGAAAATGCAAATCAAATCAAAGTGAGATATCACCTCACGCCTGTCAGAATGGCTAAAATGAAAAACACAAGAAACAGGGTGCCTGTGGGGCTCAATCGGTTAAGCAGCAGGTTCTTGGTTTCAGCTCAGGCCATGATCTCATGGGTCCTGAGACTGAGCCCCAGGTCAGACCCCAGGCTTGAAGATAATCTCCCTTTGTCCCTCCCCAACTTGTGCACGCACTTTCTCTCTCTCTCAAATAAATAAATCTTTACAAAAAAAGACAGGAAACATCAAGTGTTGGTGGGGATGTGGAGAAAAAGGAATTCTCATGCACTGTTGGTGAGAATGTAAATTGGTGCAGTCATTGTGGAAAATAGTGTGGAGCTTCCTCAAAAAATTAAAAGTAAAAATACCATATGATCCAGTAATTCCACTACAGGGCATTTACTCAAAGAAAATGAAAAACACTAATTCAAAAAGATATGCACCCTTATGTTTATTGTAGCATTATTTACAATAGCCAAGATATGGAAGAAACAATCAATAGATGAATGGATAAAGACCATGTGATATATATATTGCGTATATATGTATACATGTATTATCTCTCTCTCTGTGGGTATATATACATATATTCAGCCATAAAAAAGAATGAGATTTTGCCATTTGCTACAACATGGGTGGACCCAAAGGGTATTATGATAACTGAAATAAGTCAGAGAAAGACAAATGTCATATGATTTCACTTATTTAACTTATATGTGGAAACTAAAAAACAAATCAAATAAAAAGCAGAAACAGTTCCATGAATATAGACAACAAACTGATAGTTGCCGGGAGGAGGGTGTTTAGGGATGGGTAAAACGGGTGAAGGGGAGTAGACAGTACAGGCTTCCAGTTACAGAATGAATATGTCACAAGGATTAAAGGTACAGCATGGGGGATAGAGTCAATGGTATTGCAATAGCATTGGATGGTGACAGATGATAGCTGCACTTGTGAGCATAGCATAATGTACAGAGCTGTCAAATCACTATGTTGTACATCTGAAACTAATATACATTGTGTGTCAACTATGCTTCCAAAAAGAAGCACAGAGTAGAATAAAAACAACTATTTAAGTTATTTTTAAGTCTTTAACTTTGGGGGGTGAGCAGTCTTCTTTATAAAACAAACTATCTTATTAATTAGGTTTTATCAAATTTATGTAGCAAGGTTTATTTAACAATGTGATTTAAGATACAGTGACATTCTTTTTTTTAAAGATTTTTAAAATTTATTTATTTGTCAGAGAGAGATAGTGAGCACAAGCACGGGGAGGGGCGGAGGTAAAGGGAGAAGCAGCCTCCCCACTGAGCAAGGAGCCCGGCATAGAACTTGATCCCAGGACCCTGGGCTCATGACCTGAGCCAAAGGCAGATGCTTAACCAACTGAGCCACCCAGGTGTCCCATAAGATACAGCAATATTCTAATCATATTTTGAGTGTGTGAGATAAAACACAGAATAAACTTCCCCCACTCTATTCCACATGGCAATGGCAATTGTTTAGGGAGGTACTTGAATATTTTCAATAGGAAGAACATGGTTTTGAGATATGATTAATAAGAGAAATATCTGTATCACCTTTAGCACCCTTTTTTCATGACTCTTCTGCATGCCCTGGTCACACTTATTAAGTCAGTAGGTTAGGGCACTTAATGATTGGAAATACAGAACAGAAACATAGCTTTCTCCATATGTGCTGTCAGCTGGCAATTCCAGATGTCCAAACAGTCCCTCACCGTTTATTTAACATATGATACTCCAGTAATTATAGCACAATTTAGAATAGAAAACTTCTTTTTTTTTAAAGATTTTATTTATTTATTTGACAGAGAGACAGCCAGTGAGAGAGAGAACACAAGCAGGGGGAGTGGGAGAGAAAGAAGCAGGCTGCCAGTGGAGCAGGGAGCCCAATGCAGGGCTCGATCCCAGGACCCTGGATCACGCCCTGAGCTGAAGGTAGACGCTTAATGACTGAGCCACCCAGGCGCCCCTAGAATAGATAACTTCTAAGACAAATTCCTAAGGACTTAAGGGTAAATCTATCCCTGAGTGCAATTCATCACTGAGGTTGGCTATTTTATGCCTGAAGCAATGGTTGATTCTTCTGATCCATGGAACTTCTGGGAATTCAGGGCATTCTCTCTCTCTCAAAAGATAGATAGATTGATTGATTTAAGAGAGAGAGAGAATGCAAGAAGGGGGAGAGGCAGAGGGAGAGAGAGAGAATCCTCAAGCCGACTCCTCACTGAGCTCAGAGTCCAACACGGAGCTCCATGAGGGGTTCAATCCCAAGAGCCAGGAGATCATGATCTGAGCTGAAATCCAGAACTGGCTGTTTAACCAACTGAGCTACCCATCAGCCCCCCCTTCTTCTCTCTTTAACCTTAGCCGTTAGTTAGAAAAACACTTGAACTCTGTGATACATTGGATTCTGTAATGAACCTCATATGTGCCAGACTGTATATGATTTCAAAAGTAGGCAGAAAGAGCATGTTTGTTGCTGGTGAATGTGTTCTTAGCTAACTGAAAAATGTGATGGTCTTTATATGCCATGAATTCTGGCACTGTTTCTAACTGACTTAATGTCAGTTTGTGGTTCTCAATATTCATTTGCTAATTTAAACTGTGGTTTCTGTCTTAAGACACCAGGGAAACACAAAAAGCGAGGAAGAACATTTATCCAGAAAATCTATATCATAATAAATCTCCCATGTAACCTATGCAACAACTGCTATCTTAAATTTTTATAATCCTTGAAAAAATTAAGTATGAAGTATCCATCGTCAGCAAACAGACCTGAGATACTATCACCATTAACTATAAATTTGGAAAATTATGAAGCTTATGTTGGGCAGTGAAACATATATTTTAAAACATTTGAATTCTTCTGTGTTCATCCTTTAGACAAAAAGGTCTAGAGTCATCTACACACAAAGTGCAGAGAGAACACTGTTTTCGTACATCAACTTGAAAGACATTCAGCATCCTTTATTTCATAAGTAGATAATCTGTACTGCAATGTATTCCAATAAATCTGGCACTCAAATTTCAACACTGACAACTTTCCATTTAAACCCTTAGTTAGACACAGAATCTTGTTCATTTTTGTATGGAAGGAGTAGTGGAAAAAGAAAGCCTTATGAAAATATTTAGTAACCTTTTCAAGTTAGACATGCATGAATGAACCTACAACTTGGCTAGGTGTTCAGAAATTGAAAGTTTATTGTGTAAGAAATGAGTGCCTATCTGGATAATCCAGGATAATCTCCCTATTTTGAGGTCAACTAATTAATTAATAACTTTAATTCTATTTGCAACCTTACTTCCCTCCCACAATGCAATCAAAAGTTCCCTTACAAGTGAAAGAGGGAGGCAGATGGTGAACTCAGGGTGAGTCCATAGAAGAACTTGATCAGCCATTGTTGAATTTGAAGAAGGGGCCATAAGCCAATGAATGTGGGCAGCTTCTAGAAGCTGGTAAAGACAGGAAACAGATTCTCCCCTATGGCCTCCAGAGAGGGATGCAGCCCTGTCAACACCTAGTTTTTAGCCCAGTGGGACCCATTTTGAACTTCTGGTCTACAGAACTGTAAAATAATAAATTTGTATTGTTTCTTAAGAAAAAGGTAAAAAGAAAAAGTCCATAGTGGAAGAAGGTAGTGGATAAGATGTAACCAAGGGGGAACACCCATGAGAAAATATTCTGGGGAAACTCAGAAATAGCTGGAGAACAATTATAGGACAAGTTGTTCACTTAGACCAAGAGAGGTTTTACCATCATATTTCCACACAATAAAAGGCAGAATAATTTTCTCCTCTAGTTACAGGTTGATGGAGTGTGAAGCATATTGCAGATGAAGCTTAAAGCAGAATTTCATTATAGTCCTTATTAGATGTCATTAGAAGAGATTTTTTTTTACATTTTTAATGTGTCTTTCATTAAAGTGAGAGATATATCACTCACATCATCAGGACCAAAAAGACAATAAGGACTTTTAAAATATTTTGTAACAAGAGGCAAACTAACAAGTCTTTTAAAAGCTGACCAAGCCTCACCCAGGTGGGTTTCTTACCTAACAACATGACATTTTTTCCTTTTTTTCCACATGGTTTTTAAAATTTGGAATTAGATCCCACTCTTGAGTCCTAACACATGGTCTACACTGATACTAATTTTTTGCCATAAAAGTTATTCTTTCATTGCTTGTTGGGACCAATGCAAGTTTTATCAACCCCTTTTAAAAAAGGTATTCTTGATTCGATTTTTAAATTTATATAATGTGGATTATTTTTTAAGGATCAAAATAAATACCATATATTAATAGTTTTATTGTCCTGCACATTTTTAAAAGTCATTGCTAGGTAGCTTTTAGGAATGGTACTTCCCATGTTAAGAGACATTTCTTTAACATAATGTGTCAGAGGAGTTGGAAAGGTGATTGAATATTCTTTATGAAAGTCACAAAATGTTTGGGAATATTTGTTTGTCAAAAAAATTGATCCCCTCCTTTTAGAACTTTTATAGGATCTGAATACTTGCCATGAGGGAGCACAATGTAGTTAAAAGAGCTTAGAGTTTGGACTCTAACCCTAGTACTAACACCAAATGACTGTGGCCTTGGGCAAGTGACTTTACTACTCTGAAGAAGCCAGGTCTACACATCTGAGGAACTTCTACCTGAGAATACCTGAGTAATTTACCCCTGAGCAGATGCTAGGAAAGTCATAAATAGCTGGACATTGTGATGGGGAATTAACGAGATGGGGACTGAATAATATTTATCACAGGAAGTGGTTCTAACAACACCACCAACAAAATAATGCATTCATGCACTTATTTACTTCTTTTATTCAATGAAGATTTATTGAGCACTTGCGATGTGTCAGTACTGAGGATCTGGTGATGAATAAGGCAGACAATAGTTTCATTCTCATAGACCTTATGTTTAGTGTGGGGAGGCAGAGAATGAATAAATGAAAAGAGAATTTCAGAGAGTTGGTGAGTCATGAAATAAAACAGTATGATGTTACAAAGTGTGAGGGGTGGTAGTGATGCTATTTTGGTTGCTTAGGGAAAGCCTTTCAATGGGTTAAGTTGAGAGATAACAAAAATAGTTAACAGTAAGACGATCTAAGATGGAGCGTCCAGGTAGAGGGAGCAAGTGCAAAAGCCTAAAACAGAAACAAGTTTGGCCCTACTGAGGCACAGAAGAAAGACCAGTGTGACTGGAGTGTTGTCAGCAATGAGCAAAGTGAAGAGGGAGATGCAATTCTAGAGGTAAGTAGGGGTCAGCCTTCTGTATTAAGGACATTGTACTTGGTATCTCTGCTTGGATGTCTGCCATGCATCTCAGAAAACATGGCTAAAACAGAACCTTGATTCTCCCTTCCACACCTGTCCTTCTGGGAGCATATCACCACCATTCACCACTCAAAGTTCCAGGGGTCATCTTTGATGGCTCTCTTTCTCTCACATGCAAAATTTGATCTATCAGCAAGTGCTGTCAGCAATCGTATGAATCCACCCCTGTTTCCACTGTTACTGTTTATTGTTCTAGTCCAAGTTTCCACCATCTCTTCCTGGAAATAATGTGACAGCTCCCTGTATGATTTCCTGACTTTATTCTTCTTCCTCTACTATGCATTTTCTTTATAGCAACAAAACTAATGTGTTAAAATTGAAATTGGATCATGTCAATCCTCTTTTTAAAATCTTTCAATGTCTTGTCTCTGAACTTAGTCTTTATGATAGTCCCCTCCCCCATCACCCACATAAATGCTAGGTTAGCATTATTGATAGAAAAACAAAATTTCTTATATAAAAAGAAAAAAAAAAGAAGGGGATATCCACAAAGGTACAGGAAGGACCACTAAGCTAAGTTAGGAAATATTTTCTTCATAAAAAACCATAACGTCCAAGCTGTTATCTTGCTGAAAAATTGTTTTGAATGTTAGGAACTGTTATTACTCTGTCCTTTCTCCCTGCCCATCTTTTATAATAATTTCTAATCTTTTTGGATCCTTCTCACTTCTGGGTGAATACTTCTGACCATTAGGAAGAGACAAAATAAACCCATCAATATTATTCAATTATTAACCTCACTGTGCTATATAGAAAGAGCATGGTTTTATTGAGTATATAAAATGCTAGATATCCAGAAGTAGAACATATTTCGTGAAATTGTAAACCTTGTTTTTTTTTTAATTTAAATTCAAGTTAGTTAGCATAAAGCCTATTATTATTTTCAGGGGTAGAATTTAGTGATTCATCGGTTGCTTATAACACTCTGTGCTCATGACATCAAGTACCTGCCTTAGTGCCCATCACCCAATTACTCCATCCTCTCCACATCCCCTCCAGCAACCCTCAGTTTGTTCCCTAAAGTTAAGAGTCTCTTATGGTTTGCCTCTCTCTCTGTTTTTATCCTATTTTTCCTTCCCTTCCCTTCCTTTATGTTCATCAGTTTTGTTTCTTAAATTCCACATATGAATGAAATCATATGCTATTTGTCTTTCTCTGATTGACTTTTTTCACATAGCATCATACCCTCTAGTTCCATCCACATCATTGCAAACGGCAAGATTTCATTCTTTTTGATGGCTAAGTAATATTCCATTGTATATCTATATACCTCATTTTCTTTATCCATCCATCTATTGATGGACATCTGGGCTTTTTCCATATTTTGGCTACTGTGGACATTGCTACTATAAACATTGGGGTGCAAGTGCCCCTTTGAATCACTATGTTTGTATCCTTTGGATAAATATCTAGTAGTGCAATTGCAGGGTCATAGGGTAGCTCTATTTTTAACTTTTTGAGGAACCTCCATACTGTTTTCCAGAGTCGCCACACCAGTTTGCATTCCCACCAACAGTGTAAGAGGGTTCCCCTTTCTCCACATCCTTGCCAACATCTGTTGTTTCCTGAGTTGTTCATTTTTGTCATTCTGACCAGTGTGAGGTGGTATCACATTGTAGTTTTGATTTGTATTTCCCTGATGATGAGTGATGTTAAGCATTTTTTCACGTACCTGTTGGCCATTTGTATGTTTTCTTGGGAGAAATGTCTGTCCATGTCTTCTGCCCACTTCTTTACTGGATTTTTTTTGGGGGGGGGTGTTGAGTTTGATAAGTTCTTTATAGATTTGGATAGTAGCCCTTTATCTGATAAGACATTTGTAAATATCTTCCCCCATTCTGTAGGTTGCCTTTTAGTTTTGTTGACTATTTCCTTTGCTGTGCAAAGGCTTCTTACCCCGATGAAATCCCAGTAGTTCATTTTTACTTTCATTTCCCTTGCCTCTAGAGACATGTCTAGCAAGAAGTTACTGCAGCTGAGGTTGAAGAGGTTGCTGCCTCTGTTCTTCTCTAGGATTTTGATGGATTCTTGTTTTACATTTAGGTCTTTCATCCATTTTGAATTTATTTTTGTGTATAGTGTAAGAAAGTGGTCCAGTTTCATTCTTCTGCATGTGGCTTTCCAATTCTCCCAACACTATTTGTTGAAGAGACTGTCTAAATCCAGCAGGAGAAGGGAAATAATAAGGATTAGAGTAGAAATCAATGATATGGAAATTAAAAAAACATAGATCAATGAAACTAGGAGCTCATTCTTTGAAAAAATTAACAAAATCAACAAATCCCTAGCCAGACTTATCAAAAATGAAAGAGAATGGACCCAAATAAATAAAATCATGAATGAAAGAGGAGAGAGCACAACCAACACCACAAAAATGCAAACAATTTTAAGAGAATACTATGAGCAATTATATGCCAATAAATTAGGCTATCAGGAAGAAATGGATAAATTCCAAGAAACATACAAACTACCAAAACTGAATCAGGAATAAACAGAAAATCTGAACAGACACATAACCAGCAAAGAAATTGGATCAGTAATCAAAAATCTCCCAACAAACAAGACTCCAGGGCTGGATGCCTTCCCAGGGGAATTCTACCAAATATTTAAAGAAGGGTTAATACCTATTCTTCTGAAACTGTTCCAAAAGATAGAATCGGAAGGACAACTTCCAAACTCATTCTATGAGGCCAGCATTACCTTTATCCCAAAACCATATAAAGACCCCACTAAAAGGGAGAATTACAGACCAATATCCCTGATGAATATGGATGCAAAAATTCTCAACAAGATACTAGCCAGTAGGATCCAACAGTACATTGAAAGGATTACTCACAACCAGGTAGGATTTATTCCTGGGTTACAAGGTGGTTCAACGTCTGCAAATCAATCAACGTGATACACCACATGAATAGAAGAAAGGGTAAAAACCATATGATCCTCTCAAGAGATGTAGAAAAAGCATTTGACAAAATACAGCATCCTTCCTTGATAAAAACCTTCAACAAAATAAGGATACAAGGAACATACCTCAACATCATAAAGGTCATATATGAAAGATCCACAGTGAATATCATCCTCAGTGGGGAAAAACTGAGAGCTTTTCCCCTAAGGTCAGTAACATGACAGGGGTGTCCACTCTTATCACTATTGTTCAACATAGTACTGGAAGTCCTAGCCTCAGCAATTAGACAACAAAAATTAGTAAAAGGCATCCAAATTGGCAAGGAAGAAGTCAAACTTTCACTCTTCACAGACATGACAGGCTATGTAGAAAACCTGAAAGACCACCAAAAAAATTGCTAGAGCTGATACAGGAATTCAGCAAAGTCACAGGATGTAAAATCAATGCACAGAAGTCTGTTGCATTTCTCTATACCAACAATGAAGCAGCAGAAAGAGAAACCAAGGAATTGATCCCATTTACAATTGCACCAAAACCCATAAGATACCTAGGAATAAACTGAACCAAAGAGGTAAAAGATCTGTACTCTGAGAACTATAGAACACTTAGGAAAGAAATTAAGGAAGACACAGAGAAATGGAAAAACACTCCACACTCATGGATTGGAAGAATAAATATTATTAAAATGTCTATACTACCCAAAGCAACCTACACATTCAGTGCAATCCCTGTTAAAAAAATACTGGCATTTTTCACAGAGCTGGAACAAATAATTCTAAAATTTGTATGGAACCAAGAAAGACCCTGACTAGCCAAAGTAATGTCAAAAAAGAAAACCAAAGCTGGAAGCATCACAGTTCCAGACTTCAAGCTTTATTACAAAGCTGTAATCCTCAAGACAGTAGGGTACTGGCACAAAAACAGATCAATGGAACAGAATAGAGAACCCAGAAATGGACCTTCAACTCTATGGTCAACTAATCTTCAACAAAGCAGGAAAGAATATCCAATGGAAAAAGACAGTCTCTTTAATAAATGGTGTTGTAGACCTTGTTTTTAAAAAATCCTAAATTTTGAATTTCTTTAATATTCCATTTGAGGAGACAGAGTTTTTTCATTATAGTTCTTAGGCCAACCTATATTTCTTTCTTCTTCTTCTTTCTTCTTTCTTCTAACTTTCCTTTATTTCATTTTTATGTTAGTTACCATATGGTACATCATTAGTTTTTGATGTAGTGTTCCATGATTGATTGTTTGCATATAACACCCAGTGCTCCGTGGAATACGTGCCCTCCTTAATACCCATCACTGGGCTAGCCCATCCCCCCCACCCCTCTCCCCTCTAAAACCCTCAGTTTGTTTCCCATAGTCCAAAGTCTCTCATGGTTCATCTCCCCCTCAGGTTTCCCCCCTTCATTTTTCCCTTCCTTCTACTAAAGTCGTCCATGCCAACCTGTATTTCTTAGCACACCCAGTGGGATTCCAAAATGCCATTTGGCCTTTTCTATTCACTGCACAGTTTGTAAGGGAAGAACATTCATTTCAATGTTGGAATGAATTGCTTTCAGGGTCAGTTGTTTGGTTAACTGCCTGGCACATTGGAATCAAATCATAGCCGCTGCCTTTCCTAATTCATAGAGATTTCAGAAATGTCCACCCTGGATCTGTAGAACAGACACAGGAGAAAGGAATGGTCATCTAACTGCCCAGATGATCTGAATTACCTTAGATATTTATTTGGCTATACGACATAACACTACTTCCTTTGGTGAAAAACTTAAAATATGCAAATTCAATTCTATAAATCATATAGAAGGTGGTTTCAAATTTTTGCTTTACTAAAAGATTCTTTGTTTTACAATGGGCCTTGATAGCAGTATCCCTAGAGAATTATTAAATTATAGGAACTCAATTTTTTTGGTAGACACACATTCATTTCACCAAGTACAGCCCCTCTAATAAGAGTTGGTATTATCCATTTGCCCATAATTATAGGAATAGCATTCATCTAAACTGTTTTGCCAGTTGTATAAGCAAATTCCTTGTTTCTTATTCATAAAAACATGGTTATCCAGAGAATGTTTACTAAATACACAAACTGCTTGGTCATCTATTGAATTTCTTTTTAAAAACACATTTATTTATTTTTCTTCCAGCTTCTTTTATTTTTACATATTTTTTCTAAAAACCAATTGATATGAAAAAAATTTCTTTTTCAGGGAAAGAAACAAAAGATTTTTTAATCAATAAAAAGTATTTTCTTTTCTATGAAAACCAAATGTTTTTCTAAAAGCAAATTATATTTTCCCAAATATTTGACAAGAGCAAGCTGGAAAATTCTGTCTATTGATATTCTTTTAAAAGCATAGGTTAGTATAGTCAGCTGTTGATTTATTGCTCTTGTACAGAAAGCGACAGATTATGTGAACTAGCAAAGAAAAGCATGAACATTCAAGTTAAACCTGCTATGTTTTATTTCTCCTTTTTCTACCTAATTTGGCTGCATGGTTTGGGGCAAGTCACTATTTTCTCATTTGTTAAAAAAAAAAAAGATTAAAGTGCTATCTATCCTACAGATTTTCCATGAAAGTTATATGAATGGTAATTATGAAAAATTTCTCCAAGTCATTATCATGCTGTTTTCATGACATTAATGACCATTCCTTAATTCTTCTCAACTGTTAGGAGCTTTCTGGTAATATGAGTATTTATGTAAGGGTTCTCTTGCTTCCTAAAGAAACTACTACCAGCTTTCTTTTGGCCAAGACAGAAGATCATATCAGAATAGATCTATTCTCCGAAGATTGTCCTGCAAAAGCTAGGTACCTTTCAATTATACTGATACAAGGCAAGAAGAACTCAGAATTCTGATAGAAATGTATGTGTGGATTTTCTTTCTTTGTTTTCTTTTTTTAAATTTAAATTCGATTAGCCAAAATATAGTACATCATTAGTTTCAGAGAGTTCAACAATTCAGTTGAGTATAACACCCACTGCTCATCACATCACACACCCTCCTTAATGCCCATTACCCAATTACCCCATTCCCCCACCCATCTCTCCTCCAGCAACCTTCAGTTTGTTTCATATAGTTAAGAGTTTCTCATGATTTTTCTCCCTCTCTGATGACTTCCCATTCAGTTTTCCCTCCCTTCCCCTATGATCTTCTGTGCTCTTTCTTATATTCTTTCTTTCTTTGTTTTGTGAAACTAAACAAAAGCTGTCTTTCTCTTCAGTATGCAGAGCTCTGAATAGGGAGTAGGTGGGGGGTAAATCTACTTATTAATATTAGAGGGAATTAACAGAGAATTAATAGAGAAGCTAGGGGTTTACATGAGGGAAGTATTCAGGAGCCCAAAACTTGTTTCTTAAGATTCAAAGATATTCTTTCTTTCTTTGTTTTGTGAAACTAAATAAAAGCTGTCTTTCTCTTCAGTATGCAGAGCTCTGAATAGGGAGTAGGTGGGGGGTAAATCTACTTATTAATATTAGAGGGAATTAACAGAGAATTAATAGAGAAGCTAGGGGTTTACATGAGGGAAGTATTCAGGAGCCCAAAACTTGTTTCTTAAGATTCAAAGTTTAATGAGATCTTTTGGAATAAACTAGGTTGGTCCTCATGAAGGGGCAATATCATAGAAGATTGACAGCCCCTGATGCTCATGAGTGGGGCTCTAGTTTTAATAATTAAATTCAGCCCCAGTCATTCTGTTCCAGTGATTTTATCTGGTGAATAAGAGTTGAACATGGGAATGCACATTAGAAGTAACTTTATCACTTAGAAGGTTTAAAAGCATGTTTATATGCTACTATTTAACTAAGTGAGGGCCATAAAAGGATAAATGATAACATTTCAACCTAAAAATAAGTTACTATGGGGTAGGACAGAATAGGATAGAGAAGACTGAACTCTATCAAGTTAGTGGCATAAACTTCCAGAGAGGAGCTACTCTAAGTGGTTCATTCGCAGTAATTTCAATATACATTGTCTGTAGCTACAACCTTAAGACGAGAGGACTGCAAAAGAAAATTCTTAAGCTTTTGGTGTATCCATGTGTTGTGATGATGGTGGTGCTACTCTGGGACCACTTTGTATGTGTTATGGGATAGATCAAATGAGTAACTATGTTTCTGATACTGAGAACTGGAAATTCAAGCATCGGAGAAAGGAGAGACAAATGTAAGTTCATAAAGGTTTAAAAGTAAAATGTTCTAGGGCCACTCTTGGGTGGCTCAGTTGGTTAAACAGCCAACTTTCGACTTCAACTCAGGTCATGATCTTGGCGTCCTGGGATCGAGCCCCATTTTGGGCTCTGCACCCAGTGGGGAGTCTGCTTCAAGATTCTCTCTCTCTTCCCTTCTGCCTCTCCCCAGCCCACGTGCTCACTCTCTCAAAATAAATACATCTTTTAAAAAATTTCAAAAGTCAAAAATCTTATAATTCTGAATGTGAATTAAAAATATTATCAGCACATGATATAATTTATCTTAAAATTAAGATAAATTTCTTCTTCTGTCCACTGCAAAGTTCAAGAAGAAATGGACAACCCAGTAACAACAAGAACCCCCAAAGCCTATACTGCAGTCTCTAAATACCAGTTTCCAATAAAAACAATCAGGGTTCCTTGACTCTAGATCTGGGACAGGAAATTATAAGATGAGCCTGGAGCATTTTGTTAAAACAGGAACCCAGGAAGTCATTTAAAAAAATAGTTGGGCAATGTCAAGGGATCAGGAGCCAGAGATAGGATAATTTGATCATAAATTCAGATAATAATTTGAACAGACTGAAATACAGCAAGTGTGTTTAAATCCATGAGTTCATAATAATATTCTAAAAATTAAACTTACTGGTCACCTTTGTAGGATGTTAAAGAATCAACACATTATCTTGAAAACTGGTAAAGGGAAAGAATTAAACATTTATCCTGCCTTTTCTACAAATGCACATCAGGTTTACCAAATATTTGAGGGAGATTTTTTCTTGTAGATATATTCCAGTTAATGACTGAAAAAGAATTTAAGGATTTCACCATTTTTTCAAACCATAATTAATAATCCAGGCAATGATCATTCATAATTGTGAACATCTCAAAAAGAGGACAATCGGATATGAAATATTCCTGATGGAAGTACACAATACCACACATGGAGTCACTGTACAAAAATAATAATAATAATAATCCAAACTGAACCTAGTCTAGCCTCTATCAATTTCCCAGTAATACAGGAGGAACAAAGAACACACTAAGTGACACCATTGGGATGCAATCAGCAAAATCCAGACAATAAAAAACACTGCAGGACAAACCACATCATTTCTTTGAAAACATGTATTGCAAGGGATAAAGAAGAAAGGTAGAGGGGAAAGCTATAGAGTAAAATAGACCTGAGAGATCTGTTGCAATGTATGGATTTTATCTGGATTCTGCTTCGGACAAACAAATTATAAGAAGCAAATTCTTAAAGAACATTTTGAGACAATTGGGGAAATTTGAACACTGACTGGATATTTGATGATATGAAGGACTTATTATTTATATTTTAAGTGTGATAATGGTGTTGAGTTTAAATTTTCTTTTTAATAGTTTTTACTTTTTAGTGCTATAAACACTATTACCGATGGAAAGGTATGATATCTGGGATTTCCTTCAAAATTTTGGGGAGGGGAAGGGGAAGTAGGATAAGTAAGAAAGAGTATAGATGAAAAAGATTGTCCACGAGCTGCAAACTGTTGTACCAGGTAATGGGTACACTGTATTTTGGCATATCTTTGAAGTGTTCCACAGTAAGTAGGTAAGAATATACTGATAATAGCACTGGCACACAACATGGGCACCCTTGAAGCCTGGGCTGGGACCTGAATCATCATGAGCATGCCTCAGCAGTGAGTGGACAAGCATGGTCTGCTCAACTGTGCAGGACCCCTCTTCAACACTGTTACCATGTGGCATAAATAAACATGCCAGACTCCCACTCCTACCCATTTAGAGTTTCGAATGGAATTCTTGGATAAATCGAAGAATAAGAAAAACTTTCAGAAGGATATCCTAAAATTTTGGCCAACAAGAAACAGTGGGGCTCCAAAGTTGGCATAAAAAAGAGATGGGTCTATATTTTGTACATGCAGACTTAGTAGAATCAGTTACACCATTAAATAAGATTCACATCACTACTAAATTCTAATCCTCTGTTGAGTCTTTTCCCTACTTGTTAGAAAACATGTTTTCCAAAACTTCTGGGATTCTATGTCCTGATGCTGATCAAGAGATAAAATAATATTAAAGTAATTACAAATTGAACAAAAATTGAGCTGGCTTGATTTGTTCACCAAAGAGTTTTCCATTGCTCTTAGGATTACATCTAAACTTATTAACACAACCAACAAGCCATTATTGCCCCTTCACCACACTCCAGCTTCGTTTTCCTTCTAGTTTCTTAACTCTCTTTAATACCTAAGGTATCTTACACTTATTTACCTGCCTCCCTAAAGTCCTTTCTTCACCTTCCTATTCCCATCATTGTCCTAATCAACTACTCACTGGTTAGGGCCCAGATCAAATGTCTCTCAGGAATGTCTTCATGGATAGCTCTGTGTAGGCTAGGTCCCCCTGATGAATGTTAGTATAGTATCCTGCCCTTCCCCTTTTATAGACTTCTATCTGTAATTATATAAGTACTTGTATTCTTTTTTACTTATTGTTCATCTCTGTAACAAGAATAAATGCTGAAGAGACTGGGACCATGTCTGTCTTGTTTGCTGCTTTATCCCTACCAACTAGAGTAGGTTACCTTGTCGCCTAATAAATATTTGTTGAATTACGAATGAAATCATCATAATGTTTTTCTTTTTTCTTATTAAAAATCCCTAAAGCTATTTCCTCATATGTGGCAGCCTACTCTTGGGATATTTATCAAGACTTGCTCTTTTTTTAATGTAATTTCTTTATTTTCTATATAAAGTAACAAGCAGCTCAGTGCCATTGTCTGGACAACTCTTCCCATCATAATTAATTGCAAGTTAGTTGTACCATAAGATTTGATTGACCTACTTAGAATTTTAGTTCTTCCAATCATTAATTAAACTTACAAACTAATGCTTGTTCTTACATGTCTTGGCAGAACAAATTAATACTATCTGAACAAATTAATAACCTAGGCTCCTAACTCTTGTAATTTTGGCAGGTTATATTTGCTTTATTTAAATTCTTAGCTGTGTGTCGTTGGCAAACACATTTCTTACAATATACTGTTTTGCTTCATCTAGTGACAATGTTTTAATCAAAACGTCTATTGTGGGTGTTCTAATTTCAGTTTTAAGTAAAATGAGAAAGGAAAAAGAACAGTTTTGCCTTTTTGCAGACAGGAATGACAAACAACAAGACTGTCAGATGTTTAAACACAGATGTGTTGGCTCCAAATTTAATCTGTCTTCAGCCGCCTATTCCAACAACTATGCTAATTATTCTTATTGTAGTGTGAGGTCATGAGATTCTTCTAGGTTTGTAGAACAACTTGGTTGTTCTTTTATTTTTTAAAAATCTGTCTTTAAAATTACATGAAAACGTATTTATTACTGGTCAGGAGAAATAAAGAAACAAGAAGAAAAATCACCAACACGTTCGCTACCCAGAAATATATTTTGTTGTATCACCAATACAATTTTTATCAGTGTATATTAGTGTATACACTGTAATATGATTTTTTTCACTTCAAATATATCACAAATATATGTATCATATACGTGTCAGCTAAACGAGGAAAGCCCACCTTTTATTTCTAGGAACGAGAGTTTTATCATATACGTGTCAGCTAAACGAGGAAAGCCCACCTTTTATTTCTAGGAACGAGAGTTTTATGTTTCTCAGATTAGCACCATGCTCCCTGTGGACACTCAGGGACCCTTCCTGGCTGAGTCACGCTCAAGTGTGGTTTGGTTTTGCTACAACAACATGAACCATTGTAAACAAACTTATCAATAACTATGATCTTTACTGTGCAATATACAGTACTCTGCTCTTTGTGGAAATATGTAAACCTCATTGTTTCCTATGCTTTTACGGACTGATTCCTCAGCAACTTCCCATGTTTTCAGTTGGGAACTGATCTCAGACAGTATGGTCTGAAATTCCTTAGTCCCATGGTAGAAATTGTATCTAAAATTATAAGGTTTGGACTATAAAATTTCTCTTGGAATGCTTCAACAGTCAAACTGCCCTGTAAGTTTAATGTATTCTAATTCTTTAGCCTTAAATGTATTTAATATACTTCAGTTTGTCGGGCCACATAACTTCTGGCTGTAGCTATTTCACTGGACTTGTGAGAAATATCCTGTCCCATGCTCTCTGGTTAAGCCTAAGAAAGCATAAATCCATTTCTACATCAACAATACTAAGGGGTACTACTGCTTATGACATTAATATATATGAAGGCTTATATAAATATATATATAGGTTTGCCAAAACAAAGCAAAACAGAAAACAAAACAAAAAGCATAGCAATAATAATTTGTTGCCTCTCTGAGTGTGTTGATTATCCCAAATTGTTGAGGATCTAACATGAAATTATTTATGTACTTTCTTGCTTGTTGAAACATTCTAACATCCTTCCCATGTGATAGGCTTATCTCCTTGCTCCTCTCAAAACAAACCATGTAACTCAGAAATAAACATACTCTCCTGAGAACATGATGACTTCCATTATAATCACTATGCAGTTATAGGAATGTAGAACATACTAGAATAAACGTGAAAAATGAGTTTATTAATTCTGGAGGTCTTTGTTTATTCCCTGTCCTTGGACCCTGCCCACACAATTTTTGAAAATGTACCTTTATCCACATCTTCTGAGTATTTTCTGCTGTGTTTCACTAGACCCAAATCCCTAAAGTAAAAACTCAGAGGAAATCACAAACATTGTTCAGGCACCAAGTAATGGAAATTTAATTGCCATCACATATTGGCACACTATGCATTTTAATTACTTCTACAGTTCACAGAAATGATTCAGACATAAACACACATTCAAATCCTGCAGGGTTTAGAAGAATCTCCCTCTTTGTCACTGAGGGTACTTCTGGTTGCCACAGAAAGGAGAAAGAAGGCCTGGCACCACCACAAGTCAAAGCTCTTTTCATGATACTCTTTGCTTAACGTTCTCCTGCCCCTGTTATCAGACTGCTGCCAATAATGCCCATTGCCAATCGCAAAAACAGAAGGAAGAACTACTAGACTAATCTAAAAAGAAACATGGCCAGCCTGAGGTGATCTCCCTGCACTCAAGGCCTTGGCCACACTGTAGACAGGAATCGTAGAGAACTGGATGGCATGCCAATAGAGGGGCAGACAACAACAGACATATAACAAATAAGTAGCCAAATGTTATGGAAACTATTCCAAAAAATAAGAATTGTGAAGTGTATGTGTTTCCATAGCAACTTCTCCTGCCATGTTGAATCCCGTGAGACAGTACTTGTAAAAATAAACAAGGCTAAGTATGTGTACAGAGTCATTCTGAATAGATTGAGAATATGAAGTACATTTTCTGGGCTCTTCAGTTCCACGTTTATTGTTCCTCCTATCCTAGGAAGCCTCTTATTCATTAACTAGTTCTGGCTGTTTGTAGCATTCATACTGGGACCGCATATACCAATTTAGTATTAAATACACCAGTTTAGTAATAACCAGCAGTAAAAAGTTACTATTTGCCAGGCACTAGGCTAAATCCTTCATCATTTCAGTACACTCTCACAATAAGCCTATGAAAACAGATACTTTCATTGTCCCCATTTTACAGATAACTAAACTGAGGCAGAAAGATGTTAAATAACTTATCCAAGATTATTCAGATAAGACAAACCATAAGAGACTCTTAATCATAGGAAACAAACTGAGGGTTGCTGGAGGGGAAGGCGGTGGGGGATGGAGTGGCTGGGTGATGGACTTTGGGGAGGGTATGTGTTGTGGTGAGTGCTGTGTATTGTGTAAGACTGATGAATCACAGACCTGTACTCCTGGAACAAATAATACATTATATGTTAATTTAAAAAAAGTAGAAGTAGGGCAAAATCTTGATGTCAGTTCCATCTGATTCAAAAATCCATGCTTGATATGGCTAGGTTCAGCAGTTGAGAAGCTGTTTGCTTCCTCTTAGATATTTTCACTGAAATTTAGGAGTGCTGTCCACCAGTGGTGTGTTGCTTCTGTTAAATGATATTGTTCAAGCTGTAGGTGTGTACCTGTTCATATTGGTGTATAATGGGGTCCCCTTTTTAGCAACCAGACCCCTACGTAATTTTTACTTGTTTGACTTTTGTTTATAAGTATTGATAAGGAACAACACAAAAGGGGAAGTCTTGGGGGAGAGAAGCATTGTCCTTTTCCTCCATCTCCGGTCTCCCCATGCTGTGCTATAGTTGCAATAGCAGCCAACAGAGCGCTACAGCCTAGAGCCACAGAACCACACACAGGACAATAAAGTGGTCCAACAGCAGAAGCAAAACATGGTGAGACTTTGGCACAAAAGCAAGGCTTTACCACCATTGGCCTGAGGACTCTCCAAGAGACATTAGAGAGAAAGGAAAACCCAAAGAGGACCGAGATGCTTCTAACCTGACAGGTGGGGATGTACAGGCATGATTATTAGGTAATTAATCCAGTACCCTCCTCTGGCCCTACGCTCCCTTAGTGGCAGCAGTTAGCCAGGAGCAGTTAGTTTAATATCTAATAATAGTACAATTGTTGAGCTCAGAAACTTGTAGGTAGATCTTTTGGAAACAAATAAAAATAACCATTTGGTCATGATCTCAAGGTTGTGAGATGGAGCCCCATGTCAGGCTCCGTGCTGGGCATGGAACCTGCTTAAGAGTCTCTCTCTCTCCCACTGCCTCTGCCCCTGCCCCCCCCAAGAAGTTGAATATAAAATGCTAGTTCTATTCCAGTATTTATGGAGTCCATTTTGTATTACGCATTCCCTCTCCTTCTGCCAGATGAGGCAGGCTTCTGGCTTCTGGGCTTTTCCAAAGAGCTCTGAGTGAGATCTAAGAAAGGGCTGGATTGTGTTTATTGTTGCCATGTTGAATTTGGATACCTCTGCATTATGTCACACTCTGAAGTATGGACCAAGATGTGCAGCAAGATGGCTCAGAACGTGAAGCATCAAACACTAGCTCTCCAGTGGGCCTTAGAGAGCATCTAGTCTATCCTCTGCATACCCACCTTCCATTTTATGGATGAAAAACTGCGAAGGTGAAGGGGCCGCCTCTAGATTACAAAGCAAGGCAGAAGCAGATCCTAGATTGGATTGTTTGGACCTTTTTTGTTTTTTCAATCAGGAAGTTTGGGTCAGGAAAACAGAACCAGTCTAGGATTTTAATCAAGATGAGATTTAATACAGAACATTAAGGGCTAACAAAATCATCGCAAGTGCCGAGGGAGCAGAGGTCAGGGAAAATCTTTGCCAGCTTCCAGAGAATCAGAAAGTTGAAGAAATTGTGGAAAATTACCAACAATGATTTCAACTGTTGGCAGATTGAAGCACGTGAGTTACAGGAGAATGGCTGAGCCCAGTTCAAAACCTGTCTACTATCTGCCAAAGCCCTCGTGTCTGTCTGCCGATGCCAGAAAGAAATAATATTGTTTCTGACTCACTTTGCCTCTTAAATTTAACATGTGTGGCTTTCATCAGCAAAGTCTACTGTTGTTGAGGGAATCTGAGAAATGCAGTTTCTAGGTTTCTAATACTTGCAATACAAGACAGAATTTGGAAACTTGCCAACAGAAAATATAGCACAATCATGTTGCTGTGAAACCACAGTCTACTCTGAGTGTGTAATCCACTGAACCATTTCTCTCTCAAATCCACTGCTATGGGTGTTGTATATGGATATGGTTGTTGTTCTTGGTGGAGGGTCGAAAGAAGGGAAAGATTGAGGGTTAGGGCAACTGCAAAATTATCCAAGGTTCTTGTCTGTGAGGATCATAAATATATTTTTAGAAATACAAGGAGATTGGGGCGCCTGGGTGGCACAGCGGTTAAGCGTCTGCCTTCGGCTCAGGGCGTGATCCCGGCGTTATGGGATCGAGCCCCACATCAGGCTCCTCTGCTATGGGCCGGCTTCTTCCTCTCCCACTCCCCTTGCTTGTGTTCCCTCTCTCGCTGGCTGTCTCTATCTCTGTCAAATAAATAAATAAAATCTTTAAAAAAAAAAAAAAAAAAAAGGAGATGGAGACTATTATCTTTACTAGAACTTTTCTCACAAAGAGTACATGATGTCAGACAAAATCCTTGTAGGTAAGAGAGCCTTAGGAGGTAAGATCCCTTATAGGGATTGTTAAGTTCAATAGGCAGAGTCAAAAACCACCATCCAAAGACCAGTAGGAACACACCAGTATTCACAAAAGTATTTCTTAGTTAGGTTTATTGACTTGATGCATTAGGGGACAATATAGCCAGGGAAAACTTGGGTACCTTAGTAAGGAACACGTGAGAGGGGTGAGAGCCTATGGTGGTTGCTTCTGAAAGGAAATCAAGGGCCACTTGTGGTGTGGATGTTGTCAAGAAATATGGGCCAGCTGGTGGTTGATTATCTCAAAAATTCTGGTCCAGAGATAGCAAGATTAGAGTGGGGTTAGGCCTGTCATTGATAAGCAGAAATCAAAGTGGGATGTTAGTCATGTTTGCTGTAGCAGTTCAGCTTTGCCTATGTTCTATTAGTAACTTTATTTTCCTGTTACTGATGTTGGTTGTGTGGCCTTGTGTTGTGTGGAAATCATGAAATTTTGTTAAGAACATTGCTTTCTGATTGCCAGCAAGACGGATTCTCATTTCTTCAGTTGTTAACTGTCTGGTTTTTGCTTTGTAAACTAGCTACACAGATTTGGAACCAGAGCTGAACTGCTCAGGAAAGTAGGTGCTAATTCCCGTACCACTAGCTGTCCTGCTTCTCTGTGTTTCCTCCTAAACAACACTCATGCTGACATTTACATTAATGCTGAATAAATACGTAAGTTTTGTTGAGGGGCACTAAAATATTAGACCTACCTGGGCACTCCACACGTCTCAACCCATTAATGGGAAGGGGTAGGGTTTATTAGAAACAATACACAATTTGCTTTCAGTTTTATCGTCAATTCCAAATACTGTGATAGAGAAACTAAAGAATGGGATGCAGGTATTGACGAGTGCAAAATATCTATGAGCATAAACCAGGACAGAAACATGTGCTATGAATTCTTCTAGAAAATGAAGAATGTGTGGTCACCTTTTTTATAAGACTGTATCGTTCCTTATGACCATCTCCCTTCTGTGAGAGAAATGCCCTGTCTGCTTACCAGGGTCCGGTCCATTGTACTGGGGTGGGGACAGGGTAGATAAGGGCCATAGGGGTGCTATGGCTAGGGTGGCAGATCCAGAACCAAAAAGCGTTTCTGTCCTTTTCTGGACTCTCTGGCACCGAGTTGGAAATAAGCCTATCCACCTATGCTCACTCCATCTTCTTAGGAGGCGAAAACAGAGGAGCTGGACAAGCTTTGAGAACTAACTAGGATTGGAGTAGCATGATATTTTGAGTTAGGCACTCTCCTGGGAAACTCCCCTTTGCCCCCAGTGAAGGAAGGAGCTGTGTATTGTGGGGACTTGTGTTCTTATCTGTTGAGATTCAGCTTTGTGAGAATGACGGCACCTGCAACAGAAGGTTTTGTGTTAACTACTGTTTCAAAAAAATTAAGTTGCATTTGACTGGAGAGTTTCTGTTCTTTCTTGAGTAGAACAGAAGAAGAGAATAATTATATCTTACCAGAACTAACATTCACCTTCAATGAAATGCTCTTGTTCACTAAGTAGTCATCAAATACAACAGTTGTAGGGAATATGTTGTTATTGCATGGGATTTCAGTAATACTGGTTGGCTGCTGTGATTATATTTATTATGTACCTCATGTGGGTGCCTTGTGGCAATCATGAGGAGATACAAACAAGCACAAGACTCACACTAAAGAATGTCAAGCTGTGGAAACAGGCACCCTTTCACCATTTTCCCATTAAAAGTCAGCTCTTACCAAGGTGAAAAGGGAATGAGCTTTGGAGCAAATGCCTGCCTGATAAACCTACTTTGCCATTTAACTTGTTCTGTGCTCTAGTCTATAGAGAATGCATATAATTTCTCTCAACTATGAAATAACAACAAGAATGCTTACATCATGGGTTTTAAATGCATAGAAACAAATCAGGTATATAGACATGTAACTATTTCTTTGGAACTAAATCCATCTTGTTCACGAAACCATGTTTGGGTTTAATAGCAAAACTGCGTAGCCAAGGAAGTTCAGTCTTTGGTTTTAGAACAGTCTCTCTCAAATAATTATGCAGGCAATTTAAGACTGAAATTGGTCTGTTTCAAATATCAAATTTCCCTATATTAGGCTCCTTCTCTTCCTTTCTCCCACCATTTTCCTTCCCAGGATATCAAAGGCAAGAAAAAGCTCATGTAACATCATGGTAGTGGGGACAGTCCACCTGTGTCTAGAGTCTTTATTGACCTCCCCTGAAACATCCTATGGCTCTGGGTCTTTTGCCTCTATGTCCACTCATTTCTGTCCATGGACCATGACATCTGTTCTGGGGCATGCACAGGGCACAACTATTCTTCCCACAGTGATATAGTTACTCTTGCCAATTGACTCCACCATGGCTCTCTCCGCTGGTCTCCCAAGATAAAGCTTTGTCCTCCAGCAAAATCTTGTCTAAGGGCTGTCTGCTCACAGTCTCTGCTGTAAGAAGCCTCCCTTGTCTCAGCTATGCCCAGGCAAGTACTCTCTCCTTCACCCATTTTCAGGATCTATGGAAAGCTTCTGAGGCTACAGCTTCAAAGGTATCCTGCATCCTTTTCTCACTTAGGCCTTGACCTAAAGCTTGGATCCTGAGGCTTCACACCAAATGACTTGATGGCATGGTATAGAGGAAAGAGCATGAGGACAGAACCAGAGTGACCTGGGCTCCCAGCTTTACCACTTACTAGACATAATCCTGAGGAATTAAGAGAGAAATACAGACTTTCCTATATCTTTGTTACTTCTTCAGTAAACCAGATAAAATAATGCCTATTTCTTAAAGTTCCAAGGGTTAAATGAAGTATTGAAAATAAAGTGTCTACTACATAGTAGATGATCAATAAATGTTAATTTTCTTTTTCTTTCTGTTCTTAATCAATTTCTGTTGAAAGTTCACCAGATGGGGTTACTGCTGGACTCATTTAAGCATTTGTTTTTCCTTGTTTATTTTATTTCCGTTTTAAGGAAAAGAAGGCAGAATATGTTAATGAAACTGAACACAATGCCATCCTCACCCTGAGTAATGAAATCGAACACTGTCAAATGGAGCCAACCACATCTTTGACTATGGGTACTTAAAAATATCCTATTAGGAGAACTGAAACTTTTGAATTAACAACTGTTGGAAGACCATGAAATCTGAAGAAAAGAGCATGGAAAGATGAAAATACTATCTGGTTGTAAGCTGAACTGGTAGTTTATGGAACCATTTGGGATAAGTTGCTATATTTTGAACCTCCATATTTTAATTTCTTATCAGCAGAGCAAATTAGAAACAACTTACAAAATATGAGGCTGTAAGTACTTAACACCTCATGTTTAAGTTATCGTTTATATATATAAACACATATAGTACTAAATATATATGTATGATAGATAGATAGATAGATAGATAGATAGATAGATAGATAGATAGATAGATAGATAGATAGATAGATAGATATAGTACTAAACCATGAAGGTAGTAGAATTGTTTTTACTTTCTTATTGTGAAAGTAGAGTTTATTTAATGAACATTCTGGAATGTGTCACCTCATGCAGATACGCTGGGATTTCTCTGGGGTGTATGAGTAGAAACAGGATTTTGGTGATATATTGTTGGGATATAGGGCATAAAAATATTTGAGGGTATCTGATGTAAGGCAGTTGTGTAGAATCCATTTGACTTCAGTAAACTTAAATTCGGCAGTAGTGCTAAACTTTTATTAATTCTACTGATAAATATAATTAAAATCATTCTCTAGGAATGTTTATATATGTGATACCTGTAGAAATGGTGTCATGTTTGTCATCTTCATTCCTTTCAGTGCAGTCCACTCTTTGTACCTAGTACCTGTTCAAGAGAGAATGGACCAGGTGGGGAGGGATAACACCTCTCTAGACAAGATGGGCCACAGGGTGTTTGGTGGCCAAGGCCCTCAAGGGGGCAGTAAAGGACTAGCTGTCTAGTGTCCACCAGCAGAAGTGATCAGTCCTTAAAGATTTGTCACATGGTCCCCAGGGGGTAAATTAAACACAGAAGGTGGGAAGGAGACAAAAAGAATTATTTGGAATTCAGTCTAAATAGGATCAGAAAACTGGAAAAGAAATAAACCATACGATGGCCATCAAATGGGGAAAAATCCAGAAAGTCTGTAAAAAGAAAGGCAAGGTTCTAAAACACATGTGTAAGACTCAGAATTCAAGTTGGTCAAAAGGTAAGGTCTAGGTCAGGTTCATGTTTTGAAGAATGAGAGTCCGGCTCAGATTATGGCAAACTAAGAGGTAGGACTCTCACGAGGGGGACAGAAAACCAACTATGGTCTGGGTCAAATTACTCTAAAACTTTACTGAATTTCTTTCTTTTTTCTTCTTTTTTTTTTTTTAAAGATTTTATTTATTTACTTATTTAGAGAGAGAGAGAGACAGCGTGCACGTGAGCTGGGTAAGGAACAGAGGGAGTGAGAGAGAATCTCAAGCAGACTCCATGCTGATTATAGAGCCAGAAGCGGTTCTTGATCTCACAACCCTGAGATCATGACTTGAGCCAAGATCAAGAGTCGGATGCTTAACCAACTGAGTCACCCAGGCACTCCAGCTTTGCTGAATTTCTAAAAATTACATTGCAATATATTTATGAATATAAGACAAAATCTTAAGTAAAATATTAGCAAACAGAATTCAGCATCACCTTAAAAAAACAAATACTACATCATGACCACATAGGGTTTATTCCAGAAATACGTTAGTATAATTTAATACTAAGAAATATAAAATATGTATTATAAGGAGGACTAACATTGTATATAAGAAATATATATGATATTCTCCATTGATTTGAAAATGACTTTTAACAAAATCCAACACCCAGTCTTGATAACAACTCTTAACAAAATGAATAATTTCTTAACATGATAATCTTAGTTAATATGTATTATCCACTGCAGTTTAATAGTGGATAAATTAGAGGCATGAAATTTTGAGAAGTAATAAAATTATTACTATTTCTAGATATTTTGGTTTGAAGCTGGCAATTCTGAAAGATTCGACTGAAAAAGTACATAATGAGAGACTTCGATAAGCAGTTGTGGAATAAAAATATGCATAAACTGAAAGATTCGACTGAAAAAGTACTACACATAATGAGAGACTTCGATAAGCAGTTGTGGAATAAAAATATGCATAAATCAATGTCCTTCTGGAATACAACTAACAAATAACTGAAAGATATAATGAAAGAAAATCTCACCTACAATAGCAACAAGATGATTAAACACTTAGGAACAAATATAACAAACCTTTATATATATATATATATATTATATATATATACTAAAAATTTTGCATGCGCACATGTGTATGTTTGTGTGTGTGTCTTCTTCAGGAACGTGTTTTTCATGATAGTCTCTGCCACTGGATTGTAAGCTCCATGGACAGGGACCATGAGTGCTTTGTTCACCCCTGCATCTTAGCACCTAGTGCAGTGACTGCCTCAGAGAACAGGCTCCTTGAAAATACTGATTGAATGAGCGAATAAACTCATCCCCAGTTCCTTTAATTCTTTAATGTTGTCCAGGGTGGATATTAGACTGAATTTTGGGCAAAGATGTTCAGAAAGACAAATAATAACAGCTAACATTTATTGAGAGTATTTTACTTACCTGTATATTACTGGCATGCACATTACATACATTATCTCAGTTTGCTTTCACACATCCTTAAAAAGTAAATACCATAATTTTTCTTATTTTAAAGATGAGGAAATAGGACTACAGAGGTAAAATAACTTGTCCAAAGTCATTCAGTGTGGAAGTGGCTGAGTTGAAATTCAGTCCTAAGTCTTCTCTGACTCCACAGCTCTTAACCACGAAGACATACAACTGCAACCTTCCAGCTTGAGGTTTGTTTGGGCTGACCTCACTTTCATGTTTGATGGAATTATGTCTTTCTAGAAACTTCTTACTTCTTTTTCCTCTAACTTGTGTGTTTCTAGATCATCTTCTCTGGATCCAACTGGGCTGTACTTCTTTGCAGCTGCCGGGACCCTCTTACATCCCTGCCTTGTACTCTGGACCCCAAACTGCAGGATGATGAAGAGGCTTATTATCTGGCCTCCTCTAAGTCTTAAGCATCTTGCTTTTGTTTTGTAGTTTGTACCCTCACCTCTTCTGGGCAATTCTAAGTAACTAGAAATTCCATATCTACCTCTAACCCATCTGTTTTTTAGTCAATTTAAGTATAGTCCAGAGCAGTCATCCCTCTACTAGAATTGGATTTCATCTTACCTAGTACTTAAGTCCTATTTCACTAAGCAGCCATATAACTGTTGGCAGATCCCCTCTTTCCCTGGAGCCTGCATGTTCCTAATAATTTCTCTCTGAAGACCTGACAACAGATTCCCTATGTCTTTCTAATTTGAAGACTCACACTTCTTTTAGAAATGCCAACAAGGCGGAGCGCCTGGGTGACTCAGTCGGTTAAGTGTCCAACTCTTGATTTCAGCTCAGGTCATGATCTCAGGGTTGTGAGATCGAGCCCTGCGGCGGTCTCTGTGTCGCTCTCCCTCTCCCCCTTCTCCTCCCCCCTGCTCGTGCTCCTCCCCTGCTTGTGTGCTCTCCCTCTCTCTTTCCCTCTTAAATAAATACATAAATTTCAAAGAAAGAAAGAAAGAAAGAAAGAAAGAAAG
>NW_024424564.1:6347514-6348897 GCF_017311325.1 Ursus maritimus | reverse complement strand
TATATATATATATATATTATATATATATACTAAAAATTTTGCATGCGCACATGTGTATGTTTGTGTGTGTGTCTTCTTCAGGAACGTGTTTTTCATGATAGTCTCTGCCACTGGATTGTAAGCTCCATGGACAGGGACCATGAGTGCTTTGTTCACCCCTGCATCTTAGCACCTAGTGCAGTGACTGCCTCAGAGAACAGGCTCCTTGAAAATACTGATTGAATGAGCGAATAAACTCATCCCCAGTTCCTTTAATTCTTTAATGTTGTCCAGGGTGGATATTAGACTGAATTTTGGGCAAAGATGTTCAGAAAGACAAATAATAACAGCTAACATTTATTGAGAGTATTTTACTTACCTGTATATTACTGGCATGCACATTACATACATTATCTCAGTTTGCTTTCACACATCCTTAAAAAGTAAATACCATAATTTTTCTTATTTTAAAGATGAGGAAATAGGACTACAGAGGTAAAATAACTTGTCCAAAGTCATTCAGTGTGGAAGTGGCTGAGTTGAAATTCAGTCCTAAGTCTTCTCTGACTCCACAGCTCTTAACCACGAAGACATACAACTGCAACCTTCCAGCTTGAGGTTTGTTTGGGCTGACCTCACTTTCATGTTTGATGGAATTATGTCTTTCTAGAAACTTCTTACTTCTTTTTCCTCTAACTTGTGTGTTTCTAGATCATCTTCTCTGGATCCAACTGGGCTGTACTTCTTTGCAGCTGCCGGGACCCTCTTACATCCCTGCCTTGTACTCTGGACCCCAAACTGCAGGATGATGAAGAGGCTTATTATCTGGCCTCCTCTAAGTCTTAAGCATCTTGCTTTTGTTTTGTAGTTTGTACCCTCACCTCTTCTGGGCAATTCTAAGTAACTAGAAATTCCATATCTACCTCTAACCCATCTGTTTTTTAGTCAATTTAAGTATAGTCCAGAGCAGTCATCCCTCTACTAGAATTGGATTTCATCTTACCTAGTACTTAAGTCCTATTTCACTAAGCAGCCATATAACTGTTGGCAGATCCCCTCTTTCCCTGGAGCCTGCATGTTCCTAATAATTTCTCTCTGAAGACCTGACAACAGATTCCCTATGTCTTTCTAATTTGAAGACTCACACTTCTTTTAGAAATGCCAACAAGGCGGAGCGCCTGGGTGACTCAGTCGGTTAAGTGTCCAACTCTTGATTTCAGCTCAGGTCATGATCTCAGGGTTGTGAGATCGAGCCCTGCGGCGGTCTCTGTGTCGCTCTCCCTCTCCCCCTTCTCCTCCCCCCTGCTCGTGCTCCTCCCCTGCTTGTGTGCTCTCCCTCTCTCTTTCCCTCTTAAATAAATACATAAATTTCAAAGAAAGAAAGAAAGAAAGAAAGAAAGAAAG
>NW_024424564.1:6250217-6347504 GCF_017311325.1 Ursus maritimus | reverse complement strand
AGAAAGACAAATAATAACAGCTAACATTTATTGAGAGTATTTTACTTACCTGTATATTACTGGCATGCACATTACATACATTATCTCAGTTTGCTTTCACACATCCTTAAAAAGTAAATACCATAATTTTTCTTATTTTAAAGATGAGGAAATAGGACTACAGAGGTAAAATAACTTGTCCAAAGTCATTCAGTGTGGAAGTGGCTGAGTTGAAATTCAGTCCTAAGTCTTCTCTGACTCCACAGCTCTTAACCACGAAGACATACAACTGCAACCTTCCAGCTTGAGGTTTGTTTGGGCTGACCTCACTTTCATGTTTGATGGAATTATGTCTTTCTAGAAACTTCTTACTTCTTTTTCCTCTAACTTGTGTGTTTCTAGATCATCTTCTCTGGATCCAACTGGGCTGTACTTCTTTGCAGCTGCCGGGACCCTCTTACATCCCTGCCTTGTACTCTGGACCCCAAACTGCAGGATGATGAAGAGGCTTATTATCTGGCCTCCTCTAAGTCTTAAGCATCTTGCTTTTGTTTTGTAGTTTGTACCCTCACCTCTTCTGGGCAATTCTAAGTAACTAGAAATTCCATATCTACCTCTAACCCATCTGTTTTTTAGTCAATTTAAGTATAGTCCAGAGCAGTCATCCCTCTACTAGAATTGGATTTCATCTTACCTAGTACTTAAGTCCTATTTCACTAAGCAGCCATATAACTGTTGGCAGATCCCCTCTTTCCCTGGAGCCTGCATGTTCCTAATAATTTCTCTCTGAAGACCTGACAACAGATTCCCTATGTCTTTCTAATTTGAAGACTCACACTTCTTTTAGAAATGCCAACAAGGCGGAGCGCCTGGGTGACTCAGTCGGTTAAGTGTCCAACTCTTGATTTCAGCTCAGGTCATGATCTCAGGGTTGTGAGATCGAGCCCTGCGGCGGTCTCTGTGTCGCTCTCCCTCTCCCCCTTCTCCTCCCCCCTGCTCGTGCTCCTCCCCTGCTTGTGTGCTCTCCCTCTCTCTTTCCCTCTTAAATAAATACATAAATTTCAAAGAAAGAAAGAAAGAAAGAAAGAAAGAAAGAAAGAAAGAAAGGAAGAAAGGAAGAAAGGAAGAAAGGAAGAAAGGAAGAAAGGAAGAAAGGAAGAAAGGAAGAAAGAAAGAAAGAAAGAAAGAAAGAAAGAAAGAAAGAAAGAAAGAAAGAAAGGCCAACAAGTTTTCTACTCTCTGAGGAAATCTTCTGGATCTCAGTTTGTGTAGGGAATAGAGTTAATTAACAGACCCTGTGTCCAACAACCTCACTTTGAGATTATTCACCTCTACAGTGTTTTCCTTGATGGTATATTGCTACCTACAGAACTGATTTCATAGAATGTCACAATCACTCAAAATTCTACGAATCTTGGAAAGCAATAACAAATTAATTCCTAGCCTGGAAGATGGGTTATTTTCTCAATATATTCAATAAGTTTCATCATTGGGCAGATAAACTGACTCATTCATACTGTGCTACAGATAATTGATAATATTCCTGCCAACATAATAAATACTTTGAGGAAAGGAGATAACTTCAAATATCACTTATCAAGAAGTGATTTATTAGAACATTCGGCTATTGAAATTGACCAAGTATTGACTTGAAACTATCAATCATTCCATTAAAAACTGTTTTATACATATAACCTTTAAAATCTCAGGTGAGGGGCGCCTGGGTGGCACAACGGTTAAGCGTCTGCCTTCGGCTCAGGGCGTGATCCCGGTGATCTGGGATCGAGCCCCACATCAGGCTCTTCCACTATGAGCCTGCTTCTTCCTCTCCCACTCCCCCTGCTTGTGTTCCCTCTCTCGCTGGCTGTCTCTATCTCTGTCGAATAAATAAATAAAATCTTTAAAAAAATAAATAAATAAAATCTCAGGTGAGTTTATTGAGCAAGTCCTTTGTGTGAGGCTCTATAATAAATGATTTACGTGTTTTTGGAGGGAACTCATTAAAGCAAATTTCCTGTGATCTATTCACTTTTTTTTATGGTGTGGGATGTCGTGGAGTTGAAAGACTCTTCCGGGATAAAGAAGGTAGTTGATTGATTTGGTCCCCTTGCCAGTGGATTCCTGACAAATAGACTGGTGCCATTTAGCTAGGAGGAAGAGTCCTTAACTATAACATGTTCCCAGTAGTATGTCCTTGCCTAAAGGATCTTTTAAAGTAAATATACCCAGAATCTGTAGATCTATGAAACTTCTCCCTGGGCAATGTCTTTGGCATATACAGTGAAGACATTTTATAACTTAAATACTCCTTATTGCATTACATAAAAAACAAAAAACAAAAAACACAAAAACTCTCAAATCCTGACTTGGAGAGCTCATCTGTTATTCTGGGAGGAAACACAGGTTTGGCAAGGGAAGAAAGGACCTAGGGACCACATAGCCCGCCTGGGACCTCTCTTTGCTTTTTCTGTGCCTCTTTATTCCCTAGATTCTTGAAATGATTAGCAAATCTTGATATTAGATACTATTTCTTGTACATGTGAGTTGGATTGGACAGTTTGATTCCATATGGTAGCACACTTAATACTATTTAATTCCCCTACCTCTGATGTGGGTATTATTTATTCCATTTTGTAAATAAAGAGACAGAAAGTTAGAAATATTAAAAAACCTACCCATAGTTACACAGCTACTTAATGGGAGTACATACTCATGTCCATTTCTTTCTAAAGTTCTCATTCTTTCTAGTACAACTTTTATTAGTTTAAGTCCATTATTGGTTTCAGTTTGAAATGTCATTGTCTCTGGAAAGAAGCCAGATAATTCAAAAGTAGAGATGTGGGACCTTGAAGCAATTTTCATTGCCGAGTTTTTTCTTCAAGGTATGCGCTGCTAGGGCGGTGGCTAGAAGCTGGGTTTTACAGGCTGCCTTTGTGAATGTGTGATGAAACAATAAATAGTAAAACCTCAAGTGGCCATCTTTCAAGTGGCCGTCTCAGTGTGTATGTTTAATCGTGTGAGATAGTAATAAAGAATTGATGGCCTTGTGCAGAAGAAGGGCTGCCCTCTCTGAAACCAATAATGACTTAACAACTTTAATGCATGTGAATTTGAAAGCACCCAAAGCAGACAGCCAGTCTAGATGGGAAAGCCCTTCCAGAACAAAACGGGCAGCAAGGATTTTGGAGAGCAGTTCCAGCATTTGCCCAATCGTGCACAATAATATGAAAAAAAAAGTTATATAAATATAAACAGGAGGAGAGATCTTCTTATATGTAAACTCTGAGCAGTGATAGTTAGAAGGACTAGAGACACTCTGCAAATGAGATAAAATTGATAGTTTTAGGCAAGTACATGAAAGATTAGCTGCAAATTATGAGGAACAAGGAACACTATAAAAAGGAAATGGTCTAAAGAAAACCAGATTCTAGGGGCGCCTGGGTGGCACAGCGGTTAAGCGTCTGCCTTCAGCTCAGGGCGTGATCCCAGCGTTGTGGGATCGAGCCCCACATCAGGCTCCTCTGCTATGAGCCTGCTTCTTCCTCTCCCATTCCCCCTGCTTGTGTTCCCTCTCTCGCTGGCTGTCTCTATCTCTGTCGAATAAATAAATAAAATCTTAAAAAAAAAAAGAAAACCAGATTCTAGTGCTAAGAACAGGAACAGACAATTCTCAAAAGAAGAAATGCAAATGGGTAACAAAATATGGAAAAATCCAACCTTCCTAATAATTACCAAATTATCAACTATTTTTTTAAAAAGGAAAATAATCAGCTTTGCTCTTCAGGAGGTAAAATTCACAATGGGAATTTAACTTCTGGGGGAAATTTAAATAACCACCACCTTTCTGGAAATCAATTTAGAAATAGGTATTAAGAGCCTTAAACATGTTTGTATTTTTTGATTGAATAAATTTGGCATGAATTTATCTGAAAGAATAAAATTATATACCAGGATACACACTGTTATTTATTTATAATAGTAAAAAACTGGAAAACAGCTTAAAGGAGCAATAGAAATTATTAAATCTAATCATATGGTAAAAACATATAATGCAGTGAAGATTATATTCTCCTTAATAAGGCATGGAAATATACCCAAGGTATTATTTTTATAATAAAAATGGTACTGTACAAAAATAATCTGGTGGCCAAAATGAGGAGACTGGAAATTTGATTTAAAAAAAAAAAAGCCTCTCCTAGAATTCCTTTTGGGCAATAAATCTTCCAAGATTGCCTTTCCAGAGAATGTTCTGGTTGCCAAAAGAGACAAGGTGGATCATGCAGCTGGAACTAAGATTTAGGAGAGCAACATCCAGAACTAATAAGATTACTTAGTAAATGAAACTTTCTAATAAGGCACAATCTAGAATTGCTTCTTTGGGTAGGGAAGGCAAAGGAATAGATCAGGGTACTAAAACTTTCATTTAAGAAAATGACTTTATTAATAATGGCAACAACAAAATCATGAACTCACATGTGACAGTAATTGTAATTCTAGTATCCATTGATTTAGAAAATGCACGGTAACAAACAGCTTCCATGAAATCAGTAATACTCTCAATAATTGGCACTTTGTGCATTGCAATGACATCTATCTACATTTGAAAGATAGATGTATACATTTGTGTGAAACACTCTGCTAATTCAATCTATAATCAAGCTTGGAATGGTATATCAATTCATAGATTCCTTGCAATAATTCCATGACCCCCTAGAGGGAATAGGAATCCTTGTATAGATTTGTGAATGAAATCTTAAAAAAAAAAAAAAAAGATAAACTAAAAAAATTCTTTTTGCTCCCTTCTATTAGAAGCACACTAGATTCCAGATAATTTAATCAGATTTGATGCATAGGGAATGGCACAATTTCTTATATCAGCAGACTATCAGAACAAGCTGTGGCAGCTAATGTGGTAACTAATCATTTTAGTTGCTCTGCAGCTCTCTTCTCATCTAATGAATTAATGACATTGCTCCCTTCTGATAAAGGGGAAAGTAGAAAGTCAGATATAGCTTTGGACTAAGAACTTATCTGAAATGCTTAATAGATTTTTTTCTTAACTTATAGAAGGCACATTCATCTTAAATGAAGAAACTTTTGATTTGTGAAAACCAGTTTTAGAAAGAAGTGTTTATATTTTGAAATCCAGAGGGACCTGGCTTGAAAAACCAAGCCAAAGCCTAGAGAACTAACTAAAGAACAGAGTTCATAAAAATTAAACATAACGTGGGAAGAAATGAAGGACATGTGTGAGTAGTTTCTGGCACAGAAAGGTCAAGAGAAAAAGTACCACCATCTTGCTGGCTACGGGGAGGAGCCTAAAGAGCAAGAAAGAGGGAATGTATTTGTCTGCTTGGGCTGCCATAATAAAAACTGACAGATTAGGTGGCTTAAACTATAGACCTTCATTTTCTTACAGTCCTGGAGGCTGGAGGTATAAGACCAAGGTGCTAGCAGAGTTGGTTTCTGGTGAGGACTCTTCCTGGCTTGTAGAAAGCCACCTTCTCACTGTGCCCTCCTATGGCCTCTTCTCTGCATATGCAGAGAGACATCTCTGGTATCTCTTCATCTTCTTATAAGGACACTTGTCCTATTGATGGAGGAACGGAAGACAAGCTGAATACAAAGCAGAAGCTGACACCCTGCATCCTCCCCCCCATGGGATGTATGCAACATTCCTCAGGCACTCCTGACTGCCCTAAAGGACAAAGAAATAGTCCTTACTACCTACAGCCCATTGACAAGTCCTTGAAACAGGCATGGTGACATTCCTCTAGGAACTCAGCTGCCTCGATGTTAATACTTTGCTAAGGGCAAAAGGCAGCCCTAGCCTGACCCCCTCCCCTCCACCAAGATCCTGTAAGTCTACTTTAACATATAAAAATTCCTTTGGAAACTTCCTTTATCTCTAACCCCCCAAGATACGTGTTGGCAATCACTGCCCAAGCATATGGCCCACCGATATACTTCTGAAGGGTCTCATGACTCAGGTTTTATTAGACAGTAATAAATGACCTTTTCCCAAAAACAACTAGCCCCCTCAAGGTCCTGGAAACCTTGCTTCCAGAATTCCTTAGAGACTTAACACTATCCCTAGCCCCCTCCCCACTTGAGGGTATATAATGGGCCATTCCTCACAACCCCAGGGCAGCAGCTCTTTCTGCCCATGGGTCCTGTGCCCGTGCTTTAATAACCCACCATTTTGCACCAAAGATGTCTCAAGAATTCTTTCTTGGTCATCGGCTCCAGACTCCACCCCACTGAACCTCACGTATATTCCCCAACTTCATCACTATTGGATGATGGCCTTACTCTAATGACCTCATTTAACCACAATTACTTCCTTAAAGAACCTATCCCCAAATATAGTCCCATTAGGCTTTGGGCTTCAACATATGAATTTTGAGGGGATACAGTCCAGACCATAACAAGACGAGAAGAGAGAAAGAATTAAGTACAGATGGAGTCCCGCTATCTTTTTCAACCAAGAGAAAACCTGAAGTTGGGTGTTGAGGTCACCAGAGAATGATTCAAGGATGGAATTGAAGACAGATTAAGTGTGTGGGTAATCAGTCAATCAGGTCTATGTGATGGAGCCCCAGTAACAGCTCTGGACACAGAGAATTGGGTGAGCTTCCCTGGTTGGCAATATTCCATTTATCCCTTCCTTATCATAAACTGTAGCTGTAAGTATAAATGCTTACAGTGAGTTTTGTGAGTCCTTCTAGTGAATTATCAATCCTGAGGATGGTTTTGGGAACCTTCTGAACTTGTTGCTGTCAGAAGAGAGGGTGGTCTATTGCAGGGACTGTGTGTACCCTTTAACTTCTCATTAGTCTAACTGATGTAGAAGACACCAGAGAATGATACAGATTTGTAGCGGAGATAGAATTTTCAAAATTCAAAATTTTAAGTCTTGAAGAATTGGCTCTTGAGCTTACAAGAGTGTGTTAACTAGAATCTCAATATTTGTTCCTCTGCCATTGTAAAACTTCTGAAATCTCCCTGGTCCCTCAATAAAAAGCAAAAATAAATACAAAAACTGTTTTTCTATTTACATCGTTTTTGCTAATGTTTGGTCAGACCAACTCGTTACGTCGGCCAAGGAAGAGCAAAGCCAGATTCCTTCTATTACTTTTCAAGTTCTCCCGGTAAAGGGAGTGGAGATGCATTCCACCTTGAAGTGGAATATGACACACCAAGTCACTCGTGGCAAGCAGTGGGAGATATACTTCAGAAACAGGAGAAGAGAGTCCATGTCCTATTTTAAGCTTAGCTCTTATGATAAGATCAAAATAATTTTTTAAAGATTATAGTGTTCCATTTATTATAAATTCCAAAATAATTTTAAAATTAGCATTACAGTTGCAACTCTTCCTAGGGACGAGCTTAAATATATTCTTTTGTTCTCCTTAGAATAGTAATATTTGTATATCTTTCTCTGCCTAAATTAATGGCCTAATTTTCATATCCTTCCACATTCTAACAAGTTATAAATATATATGTATATAATACATGTTGTATATATACACACACATACATGCACTCTTAGTCTTGCTAAAAGTAAATAATATTAGCATCAGGCTAAATTATGAATTGTGATAGCATAGTTCTGGGTGAAACCTTTATTTACTCATTTTCCCATGTAGTAATGAACAATAGTGAAGATAGAAAAATAATAAACAGAGATATATTATAATCATAAAAGTAAACACCGCTAAAATGTATGAAATGTGCTAACAGTGGACAGAAGAGTAAGATTTAAGACTTACTAGGTAATGTTTAGTATCTGGGAATGATAGCCAGTCAAAGTTCAGGTACATAGCTCTGGAAGTAAGTATTAGCCCACTATACTCACTGGTCTTCATCCTTTCATAAATTCAAGTTAGGCCACTCAAAGATTGACTAAGAGCTGACAGCATTCAAAGATATTACATATGAAAGACAAGTGGTAGTTATTTTATAATAATAATGGTAATAAAATAAATAATAGCTGATGTTGCCAAGTATTGTGCTGTATGCTTTTTTTAAAAAAACTTATTTATTTATTTATTTAAGAGAAAGAGCAAGTGTTTGAGTGGGGGTGGAGCAGAGGGAGAGAAGTCTTAAGCAGACTCCATGCTCAGCATGGAGCCTGACACTGACTGGATCTCACAATCCTGAGATCAAGACCTGAACTAAAACTAAGACTCTGTCACTGAACTGACTGGGCCACCCAGACCCTGTGCTGTATGCTTTTTGAGGATTATCTCATTAAATATTTGTCAATACAAATCAATCTAATGATAGAGACTGTCCTTTAAAATATGGTGTATACATTCTTAGGATAATGAACAATATTTGATAATGATATCATGATTTAATTTTTAAAGTTCTTTTATTATCTCATTCAATTTTTGTAGCTAGTCATAAAGACTATGTCTCCCATCATTTAATCTTTGACCTTAGAGATATTAATTTTTGAATTAGCCTAAGGTTGTAACTGGCAGAGGGGAACTTGAATCCAGATCTTCAAAACCAATTTTAAGTCCATTTTCATTGCATCATAGCTGTCTTTTCATGTGACTAAAGTCAGGACCATATTAATTGGTTTAGAATTAGTGTAGGTAAAGCTGAAGATGTCTTAAATATATGAATTAATGTGTTAATAAGCCCCAAATAAATAAGATTCCACTAGTCATTTTTCCTTATACTTCCTGAATTTTTCTAATCTTCATTTGGGTCCCCAGTGAAAACAGTCAATAGGAAAATGGAGACAATCACATAGACCAGGAATTGGCAAACTTTTTCTGTAATGAACTGGCTAGTAATTATGTTAGACTTTGTGGACCATCAGGTCTCCAGTCTCCATTGCAGTTACTTAACTGCTGTTGTAGTGTGGAAGCAGCACAGATAATATGTAAATGAATGGGCATGACCGTATTCAAATAAAACTTTATTTATAAAATCAGGCAGCTAGTTGCATTCGACTCTCAGTGCATAGTTTGCCAACCCCTCAGAGATAAGGGGCTGAAAATAATCTTGAGTGGATGTAGTTTTGGTCCTTAATCACCCACAGCATGTTCCTGAGAAATAGAACTTTTTTTTTTTTTTTTTAGTGCTGTCATGTAAAGACTGAATTCAAACAAAACTTAAATGGCCCAACTTTTATAATATAAACTACCAATTCTGGGGAAAAGTGTCTTACAAATAGAGAGCTAAGTTACTTGGTTTTAAAATTAAACTTCTGCTACAGAACAGGCCCCTAAAAATTAACTAGCAAATATTATGTTCATCCGACTTCTCTTTTTTCTTTCTCCTGTGATCAAAATTTTTCTAATGCTTATATTTCTTTTGGCTTGTCATATTCTAAAACTGATTTAGTAACCAACCACACTCTGCCCATTTCAATTCTAATTTGACTCTTCATCAAGACTCTGATGAACCACTCACAGTATTTTTCAATAACTGCCCTCAAGCTCCCTCCCTGTTTTTAAATTCTCTCTCCCTGGCACGTAAGAACTGCTACAACCCTCAAGATACCAGGTGCTGAGTTGTAGTAGATGATACTGTATTTCTTTCTAATGTATAACGTATCCCATTTCCTCTATCGGACTGTAAGCTAGTTGAGGTCAGAATCCATTTCTATCTTTATATAACAGAGCCCAGGATAGTCTTACGCAATAAATACTTGCTGAATGAATGGTTGGTTTAATTCAGAGAGACCTTATTAATGAGGTTTCTCTGATTATAAGGGAATAAAAAACATGAGATTGTGGATGAGAACAAAAGACAGCAACAGCTAACAGACAAGATGGATTCCCTCATGTCAAAGGAGTGAAACTAAAATGTTAATCAGGCTGAATGACTGTGAGGAATAAAACTAGTCAGCGCAGTCTGAGGTGACAAGCTTGCACAAAATTCAGCAAATTTGCAGAAAGACCCCTGCAACACATCTTATCATGCTCTTCAGCAGCTGCCACATCCTGAACCTGCCACCAGAAATAGCGGACTGTATCCTGCTTGTCACCCTACTCCTGAAGTTTGCAGTGGGGGACCTGGGTCTGACCAATCTTGATAAAGGGCCTGTGGTTTTGCCTATTTTACCCAGAGCCTAAATCTTCCCCTTAGGAGTATACTTTCGATTTGTAGCCAAAGGCTCCCTGCATGGCAATAAAGCTGTCCCTTGCCTCTGACCAAATCTTTGCATCCCAGAAATTTTTGTTAACTTGGAGAATGCTTTTAAAAGAATAGACAAGTATTTTAGTATGTCCTATGTCCTCAGCACAGGAAAATGAATAGGGTCAATCAGTGCAGGCATAATTTTATTAAAGGAGTCATAAAAAAACATTGATTTGACTCTACTCTTAGAAAAAAAATTAATGGAATTAGAGTATCTAAGCTTACAAAAATGCTGAGAATAAAAAATAAACATGATGTGCTCCTCAAGGTTCTTCCAGGATAATGTTTCTAGGGTAAAATAATATGAAACATTAAGCTGCATTTTCATTTGTTGCTGGATAATAAATGTTTATTAAATCATTCAACAAATATTTATAAAAATTACTATGCTCCAGAGAATGTTTAGACATTTAAAAAGATAAATAAGGACAATCTGTTGTGAAGGGTACCAAAATATGTCATCCTAAAATATGCCCATTTGGCATATGGATTATTTTGAGCTAAAGTCCACTGAGAAGCTGCAGACACAAGAAAAGCTCAAAAAACAGGACGCAAGTTTTCCTTTTGTAAAGGAAATTTACATTTATAAAAGAAATTTCCATTTGTAAAGATGTCTCCCTCTCCTGTGCCTGGAAGAGGATTCTTAAGGACTCATCAATGGAGAAGACATTGACTGAAATCTGCATAATGAACCTTATTTAAAAACCCTTGTTTATTATACCTTTCTTGGTCACCTTCCCATAACATGTCTCCTCCATTCAGAAGCCCAGAAGCCCCTTTCCATTGTTTTAGTGTAAAATGGTAGAGAAGCCCAAGTTGCAACTACTCCTTTGGGTTACTTATCACTGGGTGCCCCCTGCGTACATGCATGACACACATATTAATTAACTTCTGTTTATTTTTCTCTTGTTAATATGTCTTTGGCCAGTCTAATTTACAGAGCCACAGCTGGAGAACCCAAAATACTTTTTCCTTGTATGTCAGATAGTGATAAGTGCTATGGAAAAAAAAAAAAAGACAAAAAGTGAAAGACAGTTTGACAACTTTAAATAAGGTAGTCACAGAAAACCTCGCTGAGAAAGTGTCATTTCGCTTAAAGACTGGGAAAAAGAGGCAGTGAGCCATGCATATGATGAGGTTGTAGAATACAGGTGAGGTTCAATGGGGTGGAGTCCAGAGCCTACGACCAAGAAAGAATTCTTGAGGCGTCTTTGGTGCAAAATGGTGGGTTATTAAAGCATGGGGACAGGACCCACGGGCAGAAAGAGCTGCTGCACCGGGGTTGTGAGGAATGACCCATTATATACCCTCAAGTGGGGAGGGCGCTAGGGATAGTGTTAAGTCTCTAAGGAATTCTGGAAGCAAGGTTTCCAGGACCTTGAGGGGGCTAGTTGTTGTTGGGAAAAGGTCATTTATTACTGTCTAATAAAACCTGAGTCATGAGACCCTTCAGAAGTATATCAGTGGGCCATATGCTTGGGCGGTGATTGCCAATACGTATCTTGGGGGGTTAGAGATAAAGGAAGTTTCCAAAGGAATTTTTATATGTTAAAGTAGACTTATGGGATCTTGGTGGAGGGGAGGGATCAGGCTAGGGCTGCCTTTTGCCCTTAGCAAAGTATTAACATCGAGGCAGCTGAGTTCCTAGAGGAATGTCACCATGCCTGTTTCAAGGACTTGTCAATGGGCTGTAGGTAGTAAGGAAATTTCATTGTGTCTACATACATTCCCTTTTGGAAGCTAGGTTACTGATTGCTTTGTTCTTGTAAACTGCTAAGACATTTGTAAAGTGAAGGAGACTCAAGTCTTGCAAGATTGTGGTCTCTATAGGTTAACTGTTTCTTTGTCCTTTAGGGCAGCCAGGAGTGCCTGAGGAATGTCACATACATCCCATGGCAGGGGGGGGGGGGTTGCAGGGTGTCAGCTTCTGCTTTGTCTTCAGCTTGCTTTCCGTTTCCTCATCACATATATCTTCAGGGAAGTGTTTCAAGCTGAGGGAACAGGTGCTAAGAGCTGAGGAGAAGCTTGCCTAGAATTTTTAAGGGGCAAAAAGGTGCCCAGGGTGTCTAGAAGATAGCAAATAAGGAGGTAATTCACAAGAGATGGACTCAGACAGGTAATGAATTCTGTAGGTCTTTGTGAGGACTATGACTTTTATTCTGAATCAGATGGAAAGCCATTGGAGAGTGTGGGAAAAGGAGTGACATGATCTGATAACATACAAGGTCATTAGGAAGGAGTTATGATGTAAGAGAGTACATTGGAATTATGAGGAGAAAGCTGAAGGTATGAAATAGTCATACAGCACAGTGGGAGAGTGACTGAACCAGGATTCCCCAGTAGGATCACTGGCTACCGTGTTAGGACAAATCTGCCAATAGGCTATTATAATAATCTATATGAGACATATGGTGGTTAGGGCCAGATTGATAACCCTGGAGGTTATTGATGTGGTTGTGGGATATCGGTGAGGTGAGGTCCAGAGTCGACGACCAAGAAGGAATTCTTGAGACATCTTTGGTGCAAAAAGGTGGTTTATTAAAGCACGGGAACAGGAACCATGGGCAGAAAGAGCTGCACCAGGTTCATGAGGAATGGCCCATTATATAATCTCAAGTTGGGAGGGGGTTAGGGATAGCTTAAGTCTCTAAGGAATTTTGGAAGCAAGTTTTCCAGGACCTTGAAGGGGTTAGCTATTGTTGGGAAAAGGTCATTTATTACCGTCTAATAAAACCTTAGTCATGAGACCCTTCAGATGTATATCAGTGGGCCATATGCTTAGGGGATGATTGCCAACATGTATCTTGAGGGGGGGGGGTTAGAGATAAAGGAAGTTTCCAAAGGAATTTTTATATGTTAAAGTAGACTTACAGGATGGGGGGAGGGGGCCCTCAGGCTGGGATTGCCTTTTGCCCTTAGCAAAGTATTAACATAGAGGCAGTTGAGTCCCTATAGGAATGTCACCATGCCTGTTTCAAGGACTTGTCAATGGGCTGTAGGTAGTAAGGAAATTTAATAGTTTTTCTTCTGCCTTTGTTTCCCACACCATTGTGAGAAGTGGTTGGATTCTGTATTTATTTTGAAGGTAGAGCCAAAAGGACTTGCTTACATGTAAGATATGGAGTGTGAAAGGAAACCAAGATAATATCAAGGTTTTTTTGTTTTTTGTTTTAACCTAAACAACTGGAAGAATGAAGTTGCCATTTACAGAAATAGGAAAAATGTAAAAATTGCTGGTTATGGGGAGGCAGTATATCAGGAAATCATTGTATGTATGTGTTGAGGAGAAAAATTTTTCTAGAGCCTTTTAGGTTCTTTGGCTGGTAAATTGATACAAGTCAGATTAACAGCAGAAAGACAAGTTGAGTCAGTTGAGGCTTACATGCCACCCTGGAGAATGGGATAGGGGCCTGAGGCTTCAAAGAAGAGAAGGGTAATTCACAGGACAATAAGAAGAGCAGATGCTTGGTAATTAGACGTTTGACCTGCCATACAGCTAAGTCTTTCAAATAAAAAGTATCTTTTTATTTTATTTATCTTTCTTTCTGGGCCAAGGTCCCTTTCTCAATTCTTCCAGGTAAAGAGGAAGTAAAAGCTCTTTCTGAGTCTTTTGGACCTTTATTAGCTTCAGCTCAAAGTAATTCGCATGCCAAAGTGATGCATTTTGGGGGGGCTTTTTCTGAACCCCTTTACATAGTTAAGGCTGAGACATCAACTAGACATACAGAGGGAGATGCCGGGTATGCAAATTATTAAGGGTAAAAAAATGTGATGGAGATATAAATTTGGAACCATCAGCATACAGACATTTATAGTTTTGAGACTGGATATAATCAACAAGGGAGAGAGAGTAGGCTAGTATTGGGGAGGAAGAATTTCCTCTCCCTCAAGGTCCTTCCAGCTGGACTTAGAATCAAACTGACATGAGACAGATTAATAGGAGAAAATAGAATTTCATAGTGTATGTATGGGGAATTCACACAGACAAGAAATTCCAAAGACAGTCAATTGGAAATTCCAATTCCACAGACATGAAATTCCAAAGACGTGATGTTTATATGAGCTAAGGAGAGGGGTCTGAAGATAAAAAGGGAGAAATACCATTAGCAGGAAGGTGAAAGGAGATGTTTGGAAGGCAAAGGTGCCCTATTATGTGGATAAGTTTCTTAGATAAAGAGGAATCTCTGCTAATAGCTCTATTCCTGGTAAAGCCAGCCATTGGGCCGTCGAGGAGGAGGTACAGGGCCTTATCTGAAAGCTGGGTTTGGATTGCTTTTAACTCAAAATAATGTTCATGCCAAAGTGACCCATCTCAGGGTGGCCTCTCCTTGGCCCCTACAGCTAGAAAAGCTAAGATGAAGGAGTAGAAAGTCACGACAAACCTCAAACAAAAATGCAAAGGCAAGTCCAATGTAGGCTATAGATAAAGCTCTGTGAGTTTCAAGGGTGGGAAGAAGCTGGCCAGAGCAGCCAGGAGGCAAAGAAATCTCATATGAGACATTTTAATTCTTTCCTTCCTCTGCCTAAAGGACCCTTCTGCTTCTGGGTTGAGGGATCTTACAATTTTTCTTAATGCAAAAGAATATAAATATAATTCAATAATCATGAGTCCTACTCCAGTCACAACGTGCAAAACCATTTGGTTTACTTGATTCATCTTGTGTTTTTGTTTCAACTAAGAGAAAGCATCTCAAGAACTAACAGTACCTATATGCTTATGCTTCTAAAACCCAGTCCTGAAATGTTTGAAAGGTACTGCCCAGCCTAAATCCAGAAAATTTTTCTTTCTTTTTTCTTTTTTTAAAGATTTTAAAGAGAGAAAAAGAAAGCAAAACCAGGGGGAGCAGGAGGCAGAGGGAAAAGCAGGCTCCCTGCTGAGCAAGGAGCCCGATGCAGGACTCGATCCCAGGACCCTGACTTGAGCCAGCCAGGCATCCCAAAATCCAGATATTTTTCTACCTTAATTCATGATTTAAGTATTCCAATAAATTTAACACTATTGATTTTTATTGGTTATTTTCACAAAATTTTATGCTCTGTCTAAATTATACTTTTGCATATTTTGGTGCTCTAAGAATATTCTAAAAAAATTACACTTTCAACTTCCCCCAATGGTATACTGAGAGCTTTTATAGGTGGTATGTGAGGGCAGAATGAGATGCCCCAAAACCTTAGGGATAAAGGAGACAACGTTGTCTTCTGAAAAACAAATGCCTTAAATCAGAACATTATGGGAGGAGACAGAATGTCTTCCAGCCCCAGACCATCTTCCTGACTAGGGACAACTAATTCGGCTTAATCCAAAGTACAGTTTTCCCTGCTATCCAAAAATACAGCTTTCCCATAAAACCTTTTATAAGCTTAAATGGTGTAAAGCAAAGAAGCAATTACCATTAATTTATATGGAAAAAGTTTTGAGCAATCCCAGACCCCAAAAATACCCTCTCTTAGGCTTTTTCAATACCTTAGGACACATCTTGCTAAGGGATGCACAAATTAAACTGAAATAAAGGACAGATGCTGACAGACACAGTTCAAAGTTATGGCCACCTGATGCTGAGTGTAGTTCTGGGGAATAACATGGGGGGTCCTCTTGCTGCTCTGAGAGGGATGCACGCTGCCTCTGTCATGGCTCGTGCTGTGACAAATGCCAATCACTATTTTTGCTTTTCATTTTTTTTTATAAAAGCAAAAATCCTCTTCAGATTTTTTTCAGTAAGTGAAAACAGGTACTAATGTAGGTCTTTCATAAAAGAGAAGTGGTATAATACAAATTTTCAAAAAGTAGGGAATATCTGTATTTATATCTAAGTAAAAAAGCATCAGCAGAACTTTGGGACCAGCAAAAGAAAATGAAGCAGCATCTGATGTCAGAGAACTTGAGAATTCTAGAGCTGTACTTTGCTGTGAGATCAGCATATTTCAGTTCGTCAAATCCTTTTGATGAGTTGAACGAATCCTTGGGTTCGTCAAACCCAAGCCCTTTTGCCTTATTCTTTGCTATGACAGGCACATTCTGATTAATATTTGTGAAAGCAGGTGCTTTGAGTAGTATAACTGATCATTTTGGTCACTGATTAAAGATTACCAGCCTCACTATGAAAGAAGTAATTGCACTCTGGTTTACACGTAAGTCTGGAGTGAGCTTTGGTGAGCATCAGTCCATTGATCAGAGACTGGTTATCAACTGGTACTGAAAAGTCCAGCTTTAGAGCATAAAATGCTGAGGATCAGATGCTAGACTCTGAGAGTATCACCAGGCTCACCTCACCCAGTGAGACCTTATAGGCAGTCACCCTCTCCCGATAACTCACCTTCAATTTCTCCCTTGTGCCTTTTCTCCCACATATAACTTCTATCCACACCTTTATAACCAGTAGGTTAGTTATTAAGCCACAGAGCATTCTGTGAGAGAAGCAGACCACAATTATTAGTAAACACTTAATACATGTGTGTGGATAAGTGAATTAACTAATTTCTTGTTGGAAAATAGAAATTAAGAGAAAGGTCACACAGAAAGCCAATCACCAAGGCATGACTCGATGATTTTATATTCATGGCCTTTACCATGGGTTTCCCCATCCTTCCATCAGTAGAATGGCAGGCACATAAAAGACATTCCTATAAACCCTACCAGAATGTATCTCATGTTTAATGGATCCAAAGAGACCCCCAAATACACATTTAAACTTAGTTGTTGATTCTGAATCATTTTTCCACCCAATCCTATGCTACTCAAGGATGACTAATTAGAATACTTAAGAATGTAAAGCAATTTCCTCCAAGATATGGAATTAGGTTATCCAGTAATTATTCTTAGGATTTTTTTTTTCATTTTAATGTTTGCTGCTGAACCTAAGAGAGGAAAATAGGTAACTTGCTTTTATTTTATTTCCAAAATTTACTGACTCTGAAATTTATTAAGATATGACAAAAGAATAAGTTACTAAGCCCACAGTTCCTATGTCATCAATCTTTTAATTTCATGAAAGCATAAAAATATAAAATGTCTTGGGATGCCTGGGTGTCTCAGTCATTAAGCGTCTGCCTTTGGCTCAGGGCGTGATCCTGGCGTTCTGGGATCCAGCCCCACATCAGGCTCCTCCGCTGGGAGCCTGCTTCTTCCTCTCCCACTCCCCCTGCCTGTGTTCCCTCTCTCGCTGGCTGTCTTTCTCTGTCAAATAAATAAATACAATCTTTAAAAATATATATATAAAATGTCTCTTTCTCTAAGTGTTCTAAAAATTGTGAAGTAGTGTATTTAAAGTAAACTTCAGAACACATTTACTATCATGCCTTATAATTTAAATATTTTTCATACTTATTTTAGAAGCACTCACTTATATTTGGACAGTGGTGGAAAATTTGCAGTCACAAAATGAAGATAAATCAATACAGAAATGAGTAAGGTTATTTGACAATAGCAAGATCCAGTCTGTATTTTAAGATGACAGTTTACTCAAACAGAAGGACGTTTTAAGGTGAATGGATCCTTGTCATATTGTTCAGATACACATTAGGTGTGATCTTTCCTTGACTTGTCACAGAAGTCTAAATATTTGTTCATGAAATGATCTAAAATTTTTCAAATTGTTTGAGGAGTTGTATATGATTCATATATTCAAGTAATCTTCAAATAGACATTCTCTAAGTCATATAATGTTCAAGAAATTATGAGAATATTACTGCATTCTAATTTTATTATTTTAAATAAAGATTTTCTTTGTTATTTTCCAGGGTAAAATGAAAATATATTTTAATTCTATTTCTCTTCATTTCCAACCTCCTCCCTAGATTTTGGATGAGGGCTAAATTAAATTAAATTATGGTGTTTTGGCTTCAAGTATAGTCATATTTATCAACCATAGACTTAATAATGTGTTTTAATTAGAATGATATTTTCCATTTGTTAAGAGAATTTTAAATTGTATAACAAAATTTTACAAAAAAGGACCTTTGGATCTATTTCAATTCCCTTTATGTAAGAGACAAGGAAACAAAATCTCATAGAAGTTTAGCAAATTGGTCCATGTCACACTAACTAAAGTTAGTAACAGTCTGATGATTAAATGTAATTGTTTGACTCCAAGTATTATTTCATCAGAGCATATTTGTAAAAATATACTCTTTAATTTCCAAATATAGGATACTATGAGATATTTAATTTTCCTTACAAATTCTTAACTGTTACAGCAAGGAGTTTCTTTACCATTTTCACCATCAGAAACCATTTAGTGAACTGTATTTGATGAGTTACTATGTTGCCTATGTTACAAGGTCTCAAGAAAGACAGCTGCCAGGTTCTAGGGATCACCACGCAAAATGCCTTTATGGGTGAGTACTATTCTGTAACAGTGGAATTAATTCATTCAGCCCCAACAGGCTGAAATAGAGGAGGAACAGAATATTAAACTGATTACTATGTAGTCTTGGTCACTAGAAGTGTTCTAAGCATGGTTAGAACTTGGCCATGGAGCTGAACTACATGTATTCTAGCCCGACCTTGGAAATCTTAGGCAAGTTATAGAACATTTTTGTGTCTCAGTTTCCTCATCTTTAAAATGGGGTTAATAGGAGTAGCTACCTCATATGTATTCTATAAATGACTATAAGTAAATATATGTAAATGACTTAGGCTAATCTCTGTGTTGTTTAGCAAATGTTAGTTACACGAACACTGTTATTATTAGCTAACTTTTATAAGATTTATTTTAGAGAGAGAGCAGGAGCAGGAGGGGCAGAGGGAGAGGGAGAGAGAATCCCAAGCAGACTCCATGCTGAGCAGAATCCCACCTGGTACTCTATCTCATGACCCTGAGGGTTAGTTACATGAACACTGTTATTATTAGCTAACTTTTATAAGATTTATTTATCCATTTTAGAGAGAGAGCAGGAGCAGGAGGGGCAGAGGGAGAGGGAGAGAGAATCCCAAGCAGACTCCATGCTGAGCAGAATCCCACCTGGTACTCTATCTCATGACCCTGAGGGTCACGACCTTAGCCAAAGCCAAGAGTCAGATGCCCAACTAACTGTGCCACCCAGGTGCCCCTGTTATCTTTTATTGCAAAAATTCATAGGTAAGTCATCTACTCTCTGTAGAAAATCCACCCCACCCCTAATCATAGAAAAATCATAGCCTTTCAAGCAAATAGCTTTTCAGAATTAGAGTCCAGAAACTGTAAAAGGAAAAATATAAAATTATCCTTGTTCAGCTGTATGAATATAAAGCCTTTTGCACCAGAATATACAAAATGAAATATATTTATTTCCTTCCTCAAAGTAATTGTTCAAGATATAATTTGTTTCTACTGACCTGTATCACGGGTCCCAGGTAAGTAGTTTACTATAAAGCTAAATGCTACAATATGCATTAATAAGAGAATCTTTATTTTTATTTTTTTATTTTATTTTATTTTTTTAAAGATTTTTATTTATTTATTTGACAGAGAGATAGACAGCCAGCGAGAGAGGGAACACAAGCAGGGGGAGTGGGAGAGGAAGAAGCAGGCTCCCAGCAGAGGAGCCTGATGTGGGCTCGATCCTGTAATGCCGGGATCACACCCTGAGCTGAAGGCAGATGCTTAACGACTGAGCCATCCAGGCGCCCCGAGAATCTTTATTTTTAAAAAAAGGTATTGGCTTAACCCAGAATGATAACTTTCTTTTTTTTTTTAAGATTTTATTTTATTTATTTGACAGAGAGAGAGACAGCCAGTGAGAGAGGGAACACAAGCAGGGGGAGTGTGAGAGGAAGAAGCAGGCTCCCAGCGGAGCAGGGAGCCCAATGCGGGGCTTGATCCCAGGACCCTGGGATCATGACTTGAGCCAAAGGCAGATGCTTAACAACTGAGCTACCCAGGCATCCCAAATGAAAATAGGTTTTAAATTGAGAGAGATTCCTGTGTGGCTCAGTCAGTTAAGCATCTGCCTTTGGCTCAGGTCATGATCTCAGGGTCCTGGGATCAAGCCCTGTGTCAGGCTCCCTGTTCATCAGGGAGTCTGCTTATCCCTCTCCCTCTGCTCGTGCTCTCTCTCTCTTTTCTCTCAAATAAATAAAATCTTTAAAAAGTAATACCCACCTGTAACAACAATAACAAGCTGAAATTTACAAAGTTGATTTGAGGATGCACTCAATGCTCCAAATTATTAGTATGAATTCCATATAATGCACAGCCTTGCAAGTCCACAGACTTAATCTTATCAGTGCTTAGTTATCTAACTTGGAAGAGTCAACATACTGATCTAATTCACAGGAGACTGATAGATAAGCAAGAATGCTAAATACACACTCTGGATGAAAATTTGGGTTCAAATCCCATCTCCACAACTTGTTGGTATTACATTTGAAAAGGTTTTCTAATCTGCTTCAGTTTCCGTTTCCCAACTGTGATACGGAGATAATAATAGCTAATTTACAGAACTGCTATGAGGATTACATGAAATGACACAATAACAAGAGGCAGAGCAGCATAGTCCAGAGATCAAGAACTCTGGGGCCAGACTTGAGTTCAAATCTTGTCTCTCCTACTTATTAGCTGTGTGACCTTGGGTAAATCACCTAAATTTTCTAAGGCTCAGTTTATGCAACCAGAAAGGATAAATAATAATAGTTCCTTTCTTGCCAAGCTGTTTTGAGGATTAAACCAATGACATGTGTAAAGTGCTTAGAATAGTGTGCCTGACACATACAAGATTCTCTCTCTCCCTCGTCTTCTGCCCCTCCCCCCTCCCGGCACACACGCACTCCTTTTTTCCCCCGTTTCTCTCAAAACTAAAGAAATAAATAAATAAAAATGGAAGTCTATCTGTTGACTGCAGGACACAAGAACCTACATTGCTAATGAACTACCACAGTGATAGAGAAGATTGTGGAGGAGGAAAGAGGAAAGGATGCAGATATTTTAGGAAATACATTTTCTAAACGATTCTTACAAAAAATCTTAACACCTTACTTGCATAAAAAACACTGCTATAAAGACATGGTCATTATCATTCATTGGGTTGTTGTATAAGATATAATTAATGGGCTTTGAGATCAGTTAGACCAGGATTGGGATCAGCTCACTATTAGTAACCCAGATAGTGGTAGGCACTACAATAAGAAATCAGGCTGTCAAGGATATCTGGATAATCTAGCTCCTTTCTCCTGGATAAACTACATAGAAATCATGTTGAAACATAGGAGGTTGCAGGGTGCACTTGGGTTCAGATCCTGGGGAACTGTTTGGAAGAATCCAAGTTTTCAGGTCCCCATTAGAATGTAAGCTCTATGAAGCCACAGTCTGTTGTTTTTTTGTTTGTTTGTTTGTTTGTTTTTTCCCCACTGTTGCATTTGCAGAACCTGAACAGAGACTGAAACATAATAGGTATTCAATAAATTGCTTTTTAATACAGATTTTATTTATTTATTTGAGAGAGAGAGAGAGAGAGAGCATGAGGTGGGGGAGGGGTAGAAGGAGAGGGAGAGAGAGAATCCCAAGCAGACTCCCTGCTGAGCACAGAGCCCAGTGTGGGGCTAGATCCAGGACCCTGAGTTCATGACCTGAGCCAAAGTCAGACGCTTAACTGACTGAGCCACCCAGGTGCCCCTCAAAAATTACTTTGACTGAATGAATAAATGAATAAAAGGATATGGACAGATTTTACTTGGGTCAGAGTAACCTCTTCCCTGGAAAAGGCTTGGATAGGCACTGCCAGTGTCTCTTTACTACATTTTTTCTTGATTCCATTGCTATCCTCACTCTCTTCTGATAGAGATATTCTTCCTTTAAATATTTTAATATATCCAAACTTATTACTACCTTACTTGCCCTGGTATTTATTCAATATATTTAAGAAGAGTTTGCAAGTGTGTACCATGATCAGTCCTCAGTCTACTGTATAATTTAACCATCAGAGTACAAACTTAATTGTAAGTTTTTTAGAGGTACAAGGGTAGGAAAACTGTCTTTAAACTAATTTATAAAATGTTCCACCTTCAACAGGATGAACTGATTTTTTCCCCTGGTTGTACAGTACTTGCATATCTTTAGTTATATCTTGAAAAATATCAGTAAGTTTCTAAATGCAAATTGTTTCACATTTTTTTTCTAGAACGGCCATTTATGAAGTGGGCTACACTTTATCTTGTTACTTAAAAATATGTAACAAAAGAGGAGTTGTTCATTTTAAGCATAGTAAAGTTTGTGACAAAACTATGTTACAAAAAACTGATATAAAGAAACATCCCAATTAAGATTTTCCAACACAATAATAAATATGTAGCCATATCATTTCATTATTAATCTTTAACTTGAAATGTAGTGAGGTTGAGTCTGCCAATATCTGAGAGCAAATTAACATGTCAGTAACAATGTGGGAGAAAGGGAACTCTTCATAATTCAATTATGGAAAGCTAACACATGTTAATATGTGGCTGCCAGCAAGGCAATCAAATAGCAATGTCGTTATTGAAGGGGAAGCCCTGAAGCTTATAAAGCTGATTCATATTTATAATTCTATATTTATTTATATTTTTATATTATTTATATTTATTAAATATAAATCTATATTTAACATATTCCACTGTTTATGGAAGCAGTGAATCAAAGGAAAAACAATGTTATTTAAATTTGAAACTGCATGCCAGTGGCTTTTAGGTATCAAGTTTGGAAAGTGCCCAAACAAGGAAATTTCGGATTCCCAACTGTAGCGAAATTAACTTGGAAATGATTTTGTGATGCATTGTGGAAGGCTGCTCAAGATTGAGAATGCTCTTCTGTAGCCACGGACTGCTCCACCACGTAATGGAAAGAGGGATCATCTGACCAACGTTGAATATTTGGACTATATAGATATTGAGACATTTCATCATTGCAGAGTTTTCTTTTGGACAGTGCTGCTCTAAGGTATACTATTTATATGCACTTTCTGTGTATGTATTACACACACGCGCACACACACACTACCGAAAAACTATCTCTATTTTGTGATATTTTTAACATGGCTTTGTAAAAGATTTTATATGGAAGTAGGCATTTTCAAAACAAAACAAAAGCAAAATAAACCTGCCAGTTTTCCTGTTTTGGGTCACTCGGTTATTTTTTAAATGTATGCACCTCCTTTGCTTAAGCAGAAAATCAAATTGTTTTAAAAGTTTCAAGGGATTATTTGATAGTTTAACTAAAAGGGATGTTCCCTGTTTATGTTTTATTTTATTTATTCATTTGAGAGGGAGAGAGAGAGAGAGAGTGCACACAAGCAGGGGGAGGGGCAGAGGGAGAAGCAGGGTCCCCGCTGAGCAGGAAGCCCGATGTGGGGCTTGATCCCAGGACCCCAGGATCACCGCCCGAGCTGAAGGCACACACTCAACCGGCCGAGCATTCAGGAAATGACCCCTGCTTCCGTTTTTAAAGCAGCTAACCCAAAGTCATCAGACTGCCGCATGGGCTAGGCATAACCAGATAAAGGATTACTAATGTAGTAAATATTTTTGAGATATTGAGAATACCCACTTAATATTTGGTGATATAAAGAATAATCATACATAAAAATGACATATTTTTTTTGATAGCAAAAGATATTGTGTGCACTTTTGGAATTTCTTACTAATTCATTCTTTTCCTCATACAACTCCAATATCTAATACCTTCTTTCTGCTATGCATAGGAAGAAAGGTGTGCCCTCGGATTGTTCATCTTCAGGAACTCTTCCACAGGGAATAATCTCTGGATACTTTCCCTAGCACCTGCCTCTCTGTTGACTGTGGTTGAATTTTAACAGGTTGCAGCTAATGAGCAACAGAAATCACTCAGCCAGAATTTCCATAAAACCCAAACTTACTTCTATGCAAAACAATCCAGCACTAATCATCTGTAAGAGATGAATTTAATACGCCACACTAATTGACTACCTTTGTGTTATTTTTGTCCTTTGAACTAAATAGAGTGGGCTGAAATTGTGAAAACAGGTTCGTTTGTTTTTTTCCTACTTAATCTTTCACATACATGGTGTAATGGCACAGTCCTATTCACAAGAAGGAACGGATGAATGAAGAAAAGAAGAGCCTGGTCAATCCAATGCTTCAGACGCCTCCACAACATTCCCAGGCTCTCATTAAATGTCCACCAAGGACAGAGAATTCGCTGCCTCCTGAGAAAACCAGTTCGCTTTTGCACACTCTGACTGCCATAGATAGCTCCTAAAATTATTCTCCTTATGCTTTCCAACTCCAGGGTTCTAGCATGTTTCTCTAGGTTCACAAAGGACAAACCCAATCCTCCCTGCCCCAATATCCTTCAAACATTTCAAAATAAAGTATGAAATACTCCATCCACCCTCTTTCACACAGACACACACACACACACGCACACATGCACACGCCACTACCAAATCTTTTCTTTTTCTTAAACCCTCAAATTGTCTTCACCCTTTCTTCGAATGATAGACTCCATTTCTTTCACTATCCTCTGAACACAGGTTTATCGTGAATCTTTTAAAACTGTAGAGCACAGTGGCAAAACAATTCTGGAAACTGTTGATTTGGAGCTGGTGAGGGCAAGATTATCTTCCCTCTCATTGTCAACTCTGCCTTTACATTCCACTGGCTCTCTTTTTGAGATCACAATAGCATTTTGGCCCCCATGATGAGGGAACAGAAGGCAAGCTGAGGACAAAGCAGAAACTGACACCCTGCAACCCCCTCCCCCCACCATGGGATGTATGTGACATTCCTCAGGCACTCCTGGCTGCCCTAAAGGACAAAGAAATAGTTAACCTATAGATACCACAATCCTGCAAGACTTAAGTCTCCCTCAGTTTACAAATGTCTTAGCAGTTTACAAGAACAGAAGGATTTCTACCAATAACCTAGCTTCCAGAAGGGAATGTAGATACAATTAAGTGTCCTTGTAATCTGCAGGCTCCAGGAAGTTCCCAACTCTCTTCCTGTTAATGCCTTACTAGAGGGGTAAACAACCTTAACTTGACAATGGCAAGGCCTCTGGTATCTTGTGAGTCTTCTTTAACATATGAAGTATTTCTCAACCTCCCTTTTTCCTTACCTTCCCCAACCCCATAGTGTATAATCAGCCACCCCTCACAACCCAGTGCAGCAGCTCTTTTTGCCCGCGGGTGCTGTCCCGTGCTTTAATAAACCACCAATTTTGCACCAAAGACGCCTCAAGAATTCTTTCTTGGTCGTCGGCTCCGGACTCCACCCCACTGAACCTCACGAGTATTCCGTGTCCTCATCACCCACATCATGGTTCTGACAGACACTCGGGAGAGAGTTCTGACCCATATTCTCCTGAGGTAACCTTCTATTAAGTTCTCTTCAAAAGCACAAAAAAGATTTACAGACTCACTCAGAGCCCTGTCAACTCACACTCTCCAGACTTTCTTGCAAGAACTGTGGTGAAGCCATGCCTCCCTCATCTGTGCTTATTGAACCACAGAATTTAGGGCCAATTAAGAAAACTGAGGTCCAGAAAGGGAAGGGAACTGCTAATTGCCACACTGCCAGATATCCACAGAGCTGGGGCTAGAAGAGCAGAGAATTCCTTACTCCTAGTGTGGTGTTCTTTCCACATACACCATCTGGCTATAGTTTGAACTGGTGGAAGGCCTATATTTACCCCTATTACACTTTTTCATGGGAAGTTTATCCTTACCAGAGTCATTTGGGTATATATTTTTCATAAATGTAGTTAAAATTTCTCAATCTTAAAATATATTCCCCAAACACTAACTCATTGGAATCATACTTTGTGCTTTACAGACCACTTGCTCATCTGTCATAATTTATTGCCTTGGGTTCCTTCCCAACTCATCTTAACTGCAGTTTTTATAAGAATTTCATCCATGTCCACACCCAAATCATTATTAAAACTACTGCGCTGGATAAAATCAAGACACCACTTGACAAAATTTTAAGGAGACAATACAGTATTGTTTACTATTAGTACTATGTTGCAAAGCAGATCTCTAGAACTTAGTCATCTTGTATAACTGAAACTTTATACCCATGGGACAGTAGCTCCCCATTTTCTCCACCTCCAAGTCCCTTATAACCACCATTCTAACTCTCTGCCTCTATGAATTTAACTATTTAAGATTCTTCATATATGCAGTGTCATATGTTATTTGTCCTTCTGTATCTGGCTTATTTCATTTAGCTTAATGCCCTCCAGGTTTACCCATGTTATTACCTATGGCAGGATTTCCTTCTTTTTAAGGCTGAATAATATTCCATTGAATGTATTGATGGGCATTAGATTGTTTCCATATGTTGACTATTGTGAATAATTGTGAAACGGACATGGGAATGCAGATATCTCTTCAAGATCCCAATTTCAATTCTTTTATATATATATATACCCAGAAGTGGGATTGCTGGATGGTATGGTAGTTCCATTTTTAGTGTTTGAGGAAACTCCATGCTGTTTTCCACAGCAGTTGTACCATCTTACAATTCTACCACCAGTGTATAAAGGTTCCAATTTTTCCATATTCTCACCAACACCTTTTATCTTTTTTTTGTTTTTGTTTTTGAAGAAAAACCAATGAACCTTGCATTTAAAAGTTCTGCCATTAGGGAACCTATACATTAAAAGAAACTTAAGAGACATTAGCCAACCATAAGTATGTATCTTATTTGGATCCTGATTCAAATAAACTATAAGAAATTAATAACATTAATTCAACATATGAATATTTAACATTGGATCTTTCATGATGTTAAGACATTATTGCTGGTTTTTGGTATAATGTGCTTTATGTTTGGGGTATTTTTAGTAAGTATCATTAAAGATGTATAAACTGAAATACTGATGAATGTATAGGATCTGACTGGAAATAATATAGAAAGTAAGTGGAGATATAGATATAACAGGACTGCCCATGAATTTATAAGTAATGAAGCTGGGTCATTACTGTTGAACAGGGATTCACAACACTCTTCTGTTTTTGTAGGTGTTCAAAATTTTCCATCAAAAAAGTTAAATAAAATCCTGCCAGTTGAATCTTTTCCAATTTTGTCTTTTTTAAATTTGTTTTCTTCTTTAATAATAACCATTTTTTTAAAAGCTCAACCTGCTTTATCAGACTCCCTCCCTTAGTAGTATGAATTCTGGCTTAACCTCCCAGCGAATTAAGTCCTCTTAGCTTACAACACATATTTTTTTGCCTTGGAAAATCCTTAATATTTCCTTTATACATTGCAAAATACAAACATCTGTCCTGATTTTTCTGGTGACTTTCAGAAAACTGGCACAAGGTTCTTACTGTAAAAACTCATTATTCAGATGTGTGTATCCATACTTGCATCTAAAATATTAACTTCTTTTGGTGGGTGTGCAGAGCTGAAAGAAGTGTGCACCCTTATAAAACATGGAAAAACAGTACTTTCTGCTAAAAATTCATCCCCATGACATCCTTCTTCATCTTATTTTTAATTTGCTTGCTACTTTGAGCACTTTCCTTGGGAAAACTGCTTGAACAGTTTCAAGGTGAATCAAGACAAAACTGTTTGTAGCCCATTGAGAGGTAAACACCATAAGCCACAGCTTCGAATTTTGAAATCAGTTCCTACATCTCTGCCAGTAGGATCTGTCTTTCAGCCCGAGTCAAGTAGCTTTGTAGCCCTTAAAGAATCTGTAGATGACTGATATCCTTCAGAGTATCTTTTCAAAGGATTTCTCAATCCCTTCAAATATATGTTGGAAGAAGGTGAGCGGTAATTGGAAAGGCTGGGAGTAGGAAAGGAGAGCGTTACCAGAACATCATGTTCACTATTTTATTTAAAGCTAATATGGTAGGTTTCAAGGTCACCTTCCAGAATGACACAAACGTTATTCATGTACTTTGTTTCTTATCACTAAATGTTTCTGAATTTGAAAATGCCCTATAACTCCAAAGATGTCCATTCAGTCATCTTTGACCAAGAATCATTTGGAGATTGAAGTTAATTCAGGTGGTAAAAAAACTACTCAATTATCTCTCAGTATAACTTTGAAAATATTTTTTGTCACCAAATACCAAATAATTGTACACTTTCTTTTTCTTAAACACACACACACATAACAAAACTTAAACCAAAAGCAAAAAATAAAACTAATTATAAGTTTCAGGTATGTGAGTACGGGTTTTTAAAAATAAATATATAATCAAGAATTTTTAGCCAAATAGAAGAGACTAAAATAGGCCAGAGAGACATGGGTACTGAAATATATTGTTTCACCTCTGGAAACCAAAGGTTCAAATTTGCATAATGATTAACTTTACCTATTTCTGGTCTTAGCTAGTCCTTTGAAATACCCATTTTGTTTGATGTGGGCTCCAAAATATGTTTGGGCAACAAGTGTGATAAATGTTTACCCTAACGTGACACCAACCTTACCCAGTACAAGCTTTAATAACCTTCAATGACCCGATTCACTCAAAAGTATGCTTTGTGTCAAGAGTGCTTTTAATTTTTCCATCACTATTTGCACTTTCCATACTAATTTAAAACCATGTGAACTTTATAGTAAGCATTAAACATGACTTCAAAATAGAGCACAAAGGTTTTTTTTGTCAATCTTAATCTGTACCACATTTTAGTTTGCTGTGGATGTCTTTGAAATTATTGATCTGTTTTTCTGTGTATCCTATGCTCTTGGTGAAGTTTGTCCTTACAAACTGTTTATTGTGCCCTGCATGGCTCTGATTTTGAAATTCCAATTTTGAAAGCTTTATTTATTCAGATTCCATGATGCTGATCTGGTGGTCATGAAGAGCAAATTTTGTGCCTTCTCCTGTGAGGTCGTGGAAGAGAAGACATCAGAATGCATTCCTTTCTCAAGAGGCTATCCAGATCAGAAGGCTTTGGAGCAGTCAGGAAAACAAAACAAAATCAGGAACAAACTTGTCCCCTAGTTTGTTTTCACTCATCTGTGGCACTGCTCCGTAGATCCCAGACTGACACCTCAGGAATGTTACACAGCTAATGTAACATAAATCATTCAGCTTGAAGAAACTGATTACCTACCACCAAGTTTTGTGGTCAAGCTGGCAGTGTAATGTGGCCAAGGTTCGTCCAGACTTCTAGACTCCAGAATCATCATAAGCATGAAGTAGTCTGTGTCCACCCACCTGATAGTAAGAAAACTGGGGAACTCTCAAGGGGATCTTGGAAAGAGCTCACTTTAGGTCTTGTTGACTTCCACAATCACAGCAATATCACTTTGTGGACGTCTACTGATAATGCCATTTTTAAGCGTTAAGTATTAAGTACTTGGCGCTCCATGACATGCAGTGTTTTACAGCCAAGAAAATGTATTTGTCCAAGCTCATCCGAACGTATTGCAGACAAGACAGTAAGTTATTTCTTTTTATTATGCAACTAAAATAGTCATATGGTTAAAAATTTCTAAACAGCTTGAAACAATATATAATGAAAAATGAGTCTCCCTGTACCTATTTTGAAATTTCCTATGTAATAAGCATAGATAGATAGAATAGATACAGCCACTCTGTAAATATATAGAATAAAGCTCATTTATAAAAAGGGATATTCTAAAAGCATTAAAAAGAATGAAGCTGATCTCTAGATGCTGACATGTAAATTGTATCTAAAAAATATTAGTCTAATGTATAAGTGTTTTTTTACCTATTCTTTTATCTTTTTTACAAATGGCCATGTATAAGTATACTCTATTTTTTTTTAAGATTTATTTATTTATTTGAGAGAGAGAGTGCACAAGCAGATAGAGAGGGAAAGAGAGTCCCAAGCAGACTCCATGATGAGCGCAGAGCCCCACACGGGGCTGGATCTCAAGACCCTGAGATCACAACCACGAGCTGAAACCAAGCGCTGGATGCTTAACTGACTGCACCTCCCAGGAGCCACACTAATTTATTGAACCAATTTTATTTTGATAAGCATTCAGGCCTTCCCAGTATTCTACAGTTAACATTCTTGTACAATATCTTCGTAGTATGCCCATAGATAATTGGTTTCTGGAAGCTGAATTACTGGATCTAAGAGCAGAGAATTTTGGTAGATGGGCCAATATGCTCTCCAAAGAGATCCTATGAATGGTGTATGACTAGGTCTGATTCTCTACATCTTGCTGGCAATTGGTATTATCAAATGTTTTCATTTTTTACAGAAACACATTATTTACTAGTATTTTTTTAATGAATGTGTTTGAAAAACATTTAATATATTTACATGCCATTTATATTTGTTTGGTATGAACTCACCTTTTGCCCATTTATCCATCTGGTTGTTTATTTTTATTGATTGATTCATAAAGCACTTTACTTTTCGTGTGTTAAGGAAATTTGCTTATGATTCTACTTAGTTTATGGCTTTTTTTTCCTTAAGGGTCAAACAGAAAATTTTAATTATCAGGTGGTCAAATTTGTCCATCTTATTTTCTTGGGTTTCTAAGTTTTTGTTTCAGAAATAATTCATAAGAGAATTTGTATATATATATATACACACATATATATACATACATATATATACATATATAATATCGGTCATAAACTAGTCCACAAAGATTCCTCAATTTCTAAATTAAAATATAATACAAAGTATAACTTCTGATTTATTTAACAATAATAAAAATATGATACAAAAAATCCTTCTCTTAAATAATGCCATTCAAAATGGAAGTCAAAATTGAAATTGCAGAATATTTAGAAAACAATGGGAAGGGGACACCTGGATGGCTCAGTCAGTTAAGTGTCTGCCTTTGGTTCAGGTCGTGATCCCAGGGTCCTGGGATTAAGTCCCACATTGGGCTCCTCACTCAGTGAGGAGCCTGCTTCTCCTTCTGCCTGTACTCTCTCTCTCTTTGGCAAATAAATAAATAAACAAACAAACAAATAAACAAACAAATAAAATAAAATCTTAAAAAAAAAAGAAAACAAAGGGAATGAAAATAGAATGAATAGGATATGCATATATCCATGTCCAAATACATATATATACACATATATATGATACATATGCGTATTATTTTTTTATTAATTGTTAAATGGATTCTTTCTATCTTTGCTTATATTTATCTACTTAATTTGTATATCTATTCATTCTAGTATTTCTTGCAGCATTTGCCTTAATAATTTTGATAATATCATTTCAAACATTAAGATTTAATCTTCATTTTAGATCGTACCCTTTATCATTATAAAATTCCCTTCTTCATCTTCTTTACTGCTTTTTACCCTGGACTCAAACTTTTCTGATGTTGATAGTGTCTCCTCTTTTTCTGGCAGGGGGTTAAGGGCAGTTTCCTAGTGTGTGCTTGCTCTGATATTTATTCATTTGTTTATTTATTTATTTATTTATTTGAGAGGGAGAGAGGGGGAGAAGGGCAGCAGGAGAGGGAGAGAGAATCTTAGGCAGGCTCTATGCTATGTCCAGGGCAGAGCTGACACAGGGCTAGACTTCACAACCCTGAGATCATGACCTGAGCTGAAATCAAGAGACTTAATTTGGGAATAAAATAAAAATAAATAATTATGTCCAGGAGGCACTGTAGTTTGAGCATTGTAACTATAGGCAAAGATGATTTCAGCATTAAATATTAGATTCATTATATAGAAAAATATTTTAAGGGGGCGCCTGGGTGGCGCAGTCGTTAAGCATCTGCCTTCGGCTCAGGGCGTGATCCCAGCGTTCTGGGATCGATCCCCACATCAGGCTCCTCCACTAGGAGCCTGCTTCTCCCTCTCCCACTCCCCCTGCTTATGTTCCCTCTCTCACTGGCTGTCTCTGTCAAATAAATAAATAAAATCTTTAAAATATATATATATATTTTAAAATTTATAATATGACTTAAATAAGCTCATAGCAGAGGAGCCTGATGTGGGGCTCGATCCCGGAACGCCGGGATCACACCCTGAGCCGAAGGCAGACGCTTAACCGCTGTGCCACCCAGGCGCCCCCCAATGAAAATGTTTTTAATTAAAAGGGTTCTGGGAATTAGCATGAGGTCCACTCCAAATGCCTGAGTGGTGCTCATGGAGGAAGAGAGGGTGTTGCTTAACTTGGCAGAAGATCCTGTTCTCTTCGACAAGAACAGTCAGCACATCAATCAAAATAATTGATAGGATGTGTTGAAAGTTCAGAAGCATAGGACCATAAAAGTCCTATCGACTTGAGCAACCACATGACAATGAAGATCTCATATAAGAGCTGAGAGAGAGACTAGTTCCACATCAATATAGAGATAAAATTCTGCTGTCTCTCTTTATCTTAGTTTGGCTGAAAATCTGGTTCCAGGCTAATGTTACCATATGCATTAAAATACAAGAATAAAATATAAAATTTGGGAATAACTTTGATGAGTTGTGTGATGAAATGAAATGTCCAATAAAACTTTTTTTTTAAAGATTTTATTTATTTATTTAACAGAGATAGAGACAGCCAGCGAGAGAGGGAACACAAGCAGGGGGAGTGGGAGAGGAAGAAGCAGGCTATAGCGGAGGAGCCTGATGTGGGGCTCGATCCCAGAACGCCGGGATCACGCCCTGAGCCAAAGGCAGACGCTTAACGACTGAGCCACCCAAGGCGCCCCAATAAAACTTTTTAATCTGTGGCCAAATCTGCCTCTGATCTTTCTTGAAATTTGGCCTTATAAATATCACAGTTTCAAAATTTCTATTGAATAGGCTTTGATCAATCTTACCTCACCGTCAGATTTCAATACCAAAGCAATTCCATAGTTCCTGTTTGAGTAGGTAATCACTTTTATTTTCTTGAGGAAAAATAAATATTTTTAGCTTTTAGTCAAATTCATACAGAGGCTAGATCAGATTGTCTTTTCTTCTTCCATCCTGTGAATTTCCATTCCCTCTAAGAACATAAGCTAGCAATATTTTGGTTACTCTTTCACATGTCTGCTGCCCTCTGTAACACTGTTCTGACTTTTCACTTTCCATTCCCATTTATTTTAGAAAGTACATCAATCCTGTGGGGAATATCCCCAAAGAGGACTTATTTTCCTTCCTCTTCTCTTCCGTCTCCCCCCACCCAACGGTTTATCTGCAAAAATGACTTGTAACCCAAGCACCGCAACAAATAAATATATTCTTCCAATAAAACATCATATTTCTTTCTCAAACACACAGATTTTCCCGAGGCCTGAAGTTCATCAACTTAATTAAAGTGCACGTTCTGTCTTCATATTTAAGCCACAGAGTAATCATTAAGATGCAGAATTTTTTAGCACCACTGAATCCATATGCCTTCAGGTCCAAGTTTATTCTAAAATAAGTTTTGATGTAGAACAATTTTTAAGTCACAGTGCCTGCAATCATGATTATCTATTTATAACACACAGTATTATTTTATAATAATCACGGTGTCTTTTACTGAGTACAAGCGCCTTATTAAATTCTTTACACACACAACCTCATTTTTTATTGTCTTATCTTCTATCTCAGCACTAAGCAGAGTGCAACACTGGAACAGATTGATGCATGCATGAGTGCTTGGAGTAAGACACATAAACTTGATTTCAGATTGTTTATATGTCTGAAGATGAACCTAAGAGCCGGTTCTTCTGAAATTATCAGTTGGCTTTTATTAAGCATATATTAACAGCAGGTACTGTGGTACATCCTTTGTATGCTTTATCTTGTTGCATCCTCAGAACAACCTTACTAGGTTGATACCATTATCATCTCCCTTCTTAAAAGAGCCAGGGAATAGATACAGTGTGGCTACTGGGGGAAGCAGTCTGCCCATGTAATGGTCAAGTGTAGTGAAGCGAGGATCACGAACCATGTGGCTGAGCACCAGAGAACACTGCTTAACCCAAATGCACCACCGTGCTTCCCAGTGCCAACACTGGTGGGCTTTACATGAAGAACATGATGACCATGTATCCCCAGGCCCAGTGGGAAGGAAAGGAAAGACAGCCTAGCCCAACCCACTTCCCTCCAGGCAGGTGGCCTGTGCTGTGGGTAGGGAAGAGGAGGGATTTCTGTCAAAACACCACTTGAAGCTCTGAGAAAACTGGATCCTGGCCCATCCAAGCCGAAAAGCAACCAGCAAGAGTTGTAGAATCTGCTAGGTTCTCATGCGTTTTCCTTTTCTCAAACTGGAAGCTGCCTGCCCCAGATGGAAAACAAACCCTTTTCAAAGGGGTCACTGGAGGGTACTGCTCGTTCTTCATAGCATCGCCTAGGCATTCAGAGATGGGGCTAAGCACAAGCACCTACAGATCTTTGTAGAACGTGCCACTGTGACATTTACACCCTGACTTTTAAGTATAATCCTTGAGAATAAATTGAAACCACTGTGTTATAATTAAGTTGCATGAGCCTGATTCACATTTAAGGTCTACAGGCATCAACTAATTTAGAGTCAGTCTGGGGAGAAAGCCTCAGTATAAAGAGGTGACTGCAAGGGGATCCCAAGATCCATAAAGGATCTTCCCCCTTGCGTTCCCTTAGCAAAATATTTCCTTTGCGTTGTTAATTATCCAAAACAGAAATTCTTCAGAAAGAGAAAAAAAACAAAGAACTTCTATGTATGAGTTCTAAATTAATTTATGCTTCATTAATCAAGAATAATGTTTTTACACATTTTGACCGAAAAATTCCGCGTTTAGGATGTTTCAGGATCATCACTTAGATAATCAGTCATAAAGATTTGTGTTTGGTGTTATTCACTGCCGCACTATTTGTAATAAAGTTAATGATAGGGTAAATTTTAGTAAATTATAGTCATTTATACAATGACTTATTCTACAGCAATTATAAATCATGTTATCAATGACTAAGGACAATAGGAAGTGTTTCTGGTATTATACCAAAGTGAAGAAAGATACAGTATGATCTCAATTTTGTAAGAGAAAAATATATATAAATCAAAAAGGACTAAAAAGAGAATATATTAAAATGTGATATTGCATATCTCTAGATGATGGGCCTATGGGTAATTTCTATTTTCTTTTTTTTTTTAAGATTTTATTTATTTATTTGACAGAGAGAGAGGCAGCAGGAGAGGGAACACAAGCAGGGGGAGTGGGAGAGGGAGAAGCAGGCTTCCCGCTGAGTAGGGAGCCCAATGCGGGGCTCGATCCCGGCGCGCTAGGATCATGACCTGAGCCGAAGGCAGACACTTAAAAACTGAGCCACCCAGGCACCCCTGATTTCTATTTTCTTATATTTTTCAGTCTTTCTCCATTTTTTACAATGATGATGTATTATTTTTCACTTTTACCAGAATTAAAATCAAGGGGGTTATTTAATTTATTTTAGGAAGACGGGAAAATCATTTACTCAATTCCCTAAATTCTTTTTTTTTTTTTTTAAAGATTTTATTTATTTATTTGACAGAGATAGAGACAGCCAGCGAGAGAGGGAACACAAGCAGGGGGAGTGGGAGAGGAAGAAGCAGGCTCACAGCAGAAGAGCCTGACGTGGGGCTCGATCCCATAACGCCGGGATCACGCCCTGAGCCGAAGGCAGACGCTTAACCGCTGTGCCACCCAGGCGCCCCGTCAATTCCCTAAATTCTTGATACTTCTTTAGCAGTGGAAAAAATGGTCTTAATGTAAAGTCCATGTTTGCATTAGGAATATGAAATTGTTCCCATCTAGTTACTCCTTAAAATAAGGTCTCCCAAGTATCATACAATCATGAAATAAAACCAGTTGTTGAGAAGTTAACTGGATTGTTTTCACAACAATGCAGTGAAGTAAGTGTTGTTATTAGCTTCATTTTACAGAAAAGGAAATAAGGCACAGAGTGGATTCAATAACTTGACCATAGCTGGTAACTGGTAGATCTGGAGTTGAACCTAAGAACCCATTTCCCTGACTCCCACAGGCGATGATGAGAACAGACCCAAAGTTTTAACTGCATGGCAACACTTTCATGTGAACTTTATATACTGTGCTAAGAAATTTATGCCATATCACATTTTAAATATGCAAGTGAATAAATTATATGCACAGTTCTTTACTTTGGGCTATAGTAAATAATGATGGAAACATTGTGTAATTATATAAATATTTTGAGTTCCTGCTTTGAAAATATTTCACAATTTATCACCTGAGTAGAAATAAGTATGTCTTTTTAATGATTTTGAATTTTTGGTGCTTTCTTACTCCAATTTTCTTTGATTCGTTCTGAATTTGTTGGTAGAATGTAAAACATGTAAGGCAAAATCAACATGCCATGACTTTTGGGGAAAACTTGATTATGAATAACTAGAATTGGGTTAGAGTGGATTCTGAGGCTGCTGTGTACATGTATATTGCCAGTGGTAATAAAAGTAGAGGAAATTTTCTGAAATGAGTTAGAGGAGTATAAGGATACAATTTGCAAAAAAGGATTAACTTCAAGTTCAAGTTGTGCTCAAGAAGGTTATTATTGACACTGAATACCAAATAGTGACTAATTCTTTATAATTTCTGTTGGTTCTAGAATGCATCATATGAATTTTTTTGCATGATGTTTGCTTTCCTGATTTGGGTTTTCTAAGACCAATCTAAAATACAGTTTCTATTGTCTGGGCCAGATAAACTGATGGTAAGGTGAAGCAGTCCAACTGTTCTAAGAGGAGGCAATCACCTGGGTGTTTACACTGTAGTTACCATCAGCCTATGTTTTAGGACTCAGGATATCTGTGCTCTCTACACTAAACCATGCTACACATGCCTGAACTGGGTGGAGAGGTAATCCTTTATAACCTAACTGACCAAAACTGATATACTGGAACAGATGGAACAAAGTAGCAATTCTTTAGATTGTAGAAACCAATTCAAAATCTTTTTTTCCACCCCAACACATCAAGGGTTATGACACACCTCAGTGTTACCAGTGGATCACCAGAACAGAGATTTCATGAGGAATAAGGGGAAATAGTAGGCATATGCAATCCTGAAGGGAAGATATATGTGTTTTTACAATCCCATCAAAGGGGGACACCTGGGTGGCTCAGCCCGTTAAGCATCAGACTCTTGATTTCGGCTTAGGTCATGATCTCAGGGTCCTGAGACTGAGCCCCGGGTCAGGCTCCACACTCAGCAGGGAGTCTGCTTGAGGATTCTCTTTCCCCCTTTGCTCTCCCCCCCCCACGCTTGTGCCCACACGTGCTCGTTCTCTCTCTCAAATAAATAAATAAATAAATAAATAAATAAATCTTTTAAAAAATAATAAAATAAAATCCCATCGAAGGGATTTGGATCAACTGCCCAGCTTATCTTAGAAAATGACTCAGTTATAAAGCAGTTTCTAAGGAGCAAAATTCCATACATTCAATGAACATTCTAGAAATATTCATCATAGATAATGAGGACGGCTATTATTGTCACTAATAACAGTTATTGCACCCTCTAGATTATTTTAAAATTTAGTACTATAATCATTTTGAAGAATTGTGCTCCTGTTTATGTTAAAGACTTTTTGTTTTTATGTTTATGAGGGCCTTATAAAATAAGAACCTACAAAATTATTAAAAGATCATTTTAATTTCATCTTGTTGAATTCTTGCCTATACTAGAGATCTAGAGACACAAATGTTGTTTTTCAAATACTCCGCAGGGACTACCAAAGAAAATTGTCTTAGTTTAGGCTGCTATAACAAAATACTATAGACTGAGCGGCTAAACAACAAACATAGATTTCTCACAGTTCTGGAGGGTGGGAAGTCCAATATCAAGATGCCGGCGGACTATTTCCTGCTAAGGGCCTTTCCTGGCTTCCAGACGGCCACCTTCTTGCTATTTCCGACTAGGCCGAGAGAGGGCGCTGGTCTCCCTGTTCTTATAAGAACACTAATGCTATGATGGGGGGGTTCACTCTAATGACCTCAAGCAAACCTAATTGCCTCTCAAAGGCCTCACCTCCAAATACCATCACATTGGCAATTAGGGTTTTGACATATGAATTTGATGGGGGGACACAAACATTTGGTCTATAGCAACAATAATATACAAAATTCAATCATAACAGTAATAGTAATAAATTATTTGCCTATAAAATGTCATGGATAAAGAAGCTTCTATTTGTAACTCTGTCTTATTTTCTCCTGTCATTTGTGATAGCATTTTCCATAATGCTTCAACTGGGGAATATGAAAGGAGGAAAAACTCCTAAAGAAAAATATTAAAATTAGAAGTATTATAATACATTCTGTTGTTTGATTCTAATCAGGTCTTTGGAGTCTTGGGGTTCTACATGATGGAGGAGACAGACTGTTCAGTGAGGTCCTTTTGAAATTCAAGTAAGTAAATGATTTTAAATTAAGTCCATCTAAGATGGACTAGGCTTACATAATTCTGAAGGACTTTTTCTCATTAATTGAAATTCTTTCTCATGTCCATTCCTCCTCCCTCTTTCTTTTCTTTCTCTTCTCTCTCTTTTATTCTTACTTTTTACTTTTTGGAGATGATAGAACTGATGTGTTTGGTGTAAGTGAACATTATTGCATCCACCTCCATGTTGAGCAAGGTTATCTCTCCAGGATGAAATGGTGGTGGCTTTCAAAGATATATTAGCTAGCGACACTACATTTTTCAGAAGAGGACACAAGGAAGTTACTTCAATATAATTGTTTTATCAAAAGAAAATTCCTGCTTCTTATGGTCTCAAATAGGCCCTAAGCAGTTCCCATTGAGAACAGGTAAAACCAAGGGATGTGTGCAATGAGACACATGACCATGAAACTTAATGTTTTGTAAACTGAGCAGAGGTTTCCAAACATCTCAATTAGTTCTCCCCCAAGGGTAGCATAATGTTCAAAATCATTGCAAATGCTCTTCAGACTAAAATGAGAGAACAGTAGAGAAAAATCTAATTGCTTCAATCTACCCAACATTTTAGTTCCTTTATAAAGAGATGAAAAGAACATGCGTATGTAATTTTAGGATATCCTCAGGGACTGATGTAAAATCACTCAGACCACATACAAAAACTTTCCTACATAAGACGTGAGAGTCTCAACAAAAGGTTATTTAGAAGAGACAAATGCTGGGACCTCTTCAAACAACAGATCTCCACTAATAACAAGTGGTATGTGCTCAATTGTCTTGTCCCTTGCATGGAAGCCCTTATTTTTTGCCCAGATGTTTTCTTCATCATAATTATAAAAATTACTTACAATATCATTGTGAAATTATGGGAGAATTAAGCAGCTTCTCTACTCCATGAGATATTTTCTAATTGATTGCTGCGTTGCGAGTAATTCCCTAACTCCACTTAAATAATTCACTGAAACTATAAATCCTGTTCCTTATATATAAAAAAGAAATAATCATAGACCAAAACCAAACATACATAATTTTTCTTGTTCCATTATATTTTCCATGTAGGCTTGTACTTAATTTTCCTTATCCTAAGTGTCTTTTAAAAATTTATTTAGTGATTTGATATAAGTTCTTTTTAACTACATTATCAAACTAGATAATACTCACCATGCCTGGGTCAAGGATGAATTCATTCATTCATTCATTCATTCATTCATTCATTCATTCATTCATTTATTCATTCTTTTGTATATGGCACTTTCCTTATGCTTCCAATAGAGACCTAAGTCACTACTATATCTCCAGTGTCTAGAATAGTGTCTACATACAATAGGTGCTCACTAGATATTTTTTGAATAAATGAATGATTAATGAATGAATTCCATATAACACCCAAAGAAATTTCTGATGCTATATAACCAGAAAGAGCATTCTTTAAATTCATCCCAATCACAATAAGGAGGGCACTGGGGATACAATAGTGACTCAGGTCCCTATTCCCAAAGGGAGAAATAGGCAATAAATGAAGAAATATAGACCATGTTGGGTGGTGAGAGGTTGAATGAAGAAAACTAAGCAAGTTAGAGGCTAAAAAAATGAACTCGGAGTGAGGTGCTTTTTGAAAAAAAATATGAGTAGTCAGGAAAATGTCCTGTGATGTTACATGTAAGTGAAAACCTGAATCAAGTGAGGGAGAGCCATGTGGATGTTTGCAGGAAGAGTGATCCTGGCAGTCAGAACACTTTAATGCAAAACTGAGGAGAGGATGCATACATCATGTCTGAGAAAGAGCGGAGAGACTGTGTGAGAGGTGGAGTGAGGGAGAGCGATGGGAGATGGAACCAGAAAGGTGGCCCCCAGGATGGCCCCCCAGACGCCTCCCCTCCAAAACTGCCTCCACACACTGTTGTGCTGTCCCCTCCCACACTGAACAGAGTGACCTTTGTAACCCATAGGATGCTGTGGAAATAATGGTCTATGACTTCCAGTAAAAGACACCGAGGCTTCTACCTTGCTCACTGTTGAACCACTCATGTGGGGAAAGTCAGTTGTGGTGAGGACAATCAACAGTCCCCAGGAGTAACCCATGTGGCGAGGAATGGAGGACTCCTGCCAGTAGCCAACTTTACCTTGCCAGCCCTGCGAGTGAACTTCAGGTAATGGCAGTCCCAGCTGTCATTTTGTGAGAGACCCAAAATCAGACCCACCAGCTAAGCTCCCCCATAATTCCTGACTCACAGAAACTGCATGAGATAAAAAATGGTTATTTTTGTTTATTTTAAAGTAATTTTTAGAGGGTGGAGTCCAGAGGGAGAGGGAGAGAGAGAGAATCTTAAGCAGGCCACGTGGGGCTGGATCTCAGGAACGTGAGATCATGACCCGAGCCGAAATCAAGAGTCGGGAGACTTAACCGACAGCTTCCTGCCACTTTATCCTTCTCACAGACTAGAATGCAGACATGGAAGTAAGCAAGCATCAGCCACCTGTCCGAGCACACCCCAGAACATGGCAGAATAGCAAGATGGGACCTTTCCAGCCCCAGATGTTCACCTCCCCTTTGACTGTTTTGGAAAAGGGAAAAATAATTTCTCCCCTATTTAAGCCACTGTTATTTGAGTCTCTTTGTTATAACAACTTATTTTGTACCCTAACCCCCACAGGAGAGGATTTTTAAAAAATTCTCATTCTGTTTCATTGTTTGAATGGCTCCTATTCCTTTTGGGTATGGGGATAAAATGGCGACCAATTCTAACCTCCGCCATCATGAAAATTAGAGAACAGTGGGGGAGAAACACATAAAACAAACAATCATGCAAATAAATGTAAAACTACACACTGACAACAGTTCCATCATTTAGAGACATTCAGGACAAGTTAAGTCCCCTTGCATGTGATGACTCCCAGAATACTTGAAATCTCATGTTCTCAATGCCTCTTAAGTAGAAACAATTATTTCCAACATTCCTCTCATGACGCGTTTTGGAGTTTCTTTATAATTATGAGTCATTCCACTAAACTTACCTCCTTCTTGATATTCAATGACTCCAATGGCATTTATTAATTCAGATGTGATCCAGCAAGAGCTGAGTTTGAGTCTGTATTAGCTTTCTATGGCTGCTATAACTACCACAAATGTAGTGGTTTAAAACAGTATAAATCTATTCTCTTACAGTTCCGAAAGTCCAAAATGAGTCTTATGGGAGCGAAATCAAGGTGTTGGCAGGACTGGTTCCTTCTAGATGCTCTAGGGGAGAACCTGTGTTCTTGCCTTTTCTAGCTTCTGGAAGCCATGACATTCCTAGGCTAGCGGCCCCTTCCTGTGTGACATTGCCTTTTCTGCCCCTGCCTCTATTGTCATGTCACAATTTCCCTCTTCTGCAGTTACACCTCCATCTCTCTACTTCTTGGAAGAAGACTTCTTACAAGAATTACATTTTAGGCCCACTTGAATAATCCAGGATAATCTCCACATCTCAAGATCCTTAATTGTATCTGCAAAGACCCTTCTGCTATATAAGGTAATATTCGTTGGTTCCGGGCATTAGGACTTGAATATCTCTGGAAGCCATCATGCAGCTGACCAAATACTCACACTCCAGACTACAGTTAAATTTATTGGAAGATAAAACTTGAAAATTCTTCATAAACATTAATAGGCATCTTGCTTACCCTGTACTTATGCACTTAGGTTTTTTGTACTCAAGTGAAAGACCAGATATTCAGTACCCTTGTTAAATTCTACCTGCTGAATTAAACCCATGAACTTGTTGAATCCATACTCTTTCGAACGGCATATTTAATAATCAATCCACTTCATCTCAAAAGTATCAAAGGATTTCAACCCAACATGATTTTGTCTGTTTTTAAAAGTCTATTATGACGAAGTTTCAGTGTGTGCAGGTAGGGGTATCATAGGTAAGTAGTCCTGTGACCAAGGCCGAGGAAACTAATGGACCTAGCAGGAATGTTACTAACGAGTGTTGAACAAAATCCATTCACAGTCTCCCCAGACCACTGCTCTGCCTGGTGTTGGCATCATGGGACTGAACCCAGTGTGTGGGCCATGGACATGGAAATTATTTCTCAGCAGGGATAGCTAAGGCCGATGATTTCAGGACTTTATTTGCAGCAGAACTTGGTCTGAAGCTGAGGACCTAGGCAATAGAATCCAACCTTCTCAGGGTAGAGAGCTAGGAAAATCCAAAAGACAAACCAACCTGACTGAGGATCAGACTAGCGCCTCTAGTCCAGTGAAGAAGGGTACTTACCAGAAAACCAAGGCAGAGGTCTAGTCATATCTCCTGAGCCAACATGGAAGGAAGCTGAAGCTTAGCCAGTAGGCAAATGCCCTACTGCGTCACTTACCAGGCAGAGGTAGTGAATTTCAAGATTTCACTCTCCCATGTGCTGGTCCAGACTGAATCACAAATCAGGGGACTGAGACTCCAGGTTGGAAGGCCTGGAGAACATCTAGGGAAGACAGGGATACATGCATTACAGAATTTCAACCCTGAAAGACATGTCGAAAGGTGCTAGTTCATTACCTTTACTCTATAATGTATCTACCCTTGGCGCACCTGGGTGGCTCAGTCAGTTAAGCGTCTGCCTTCAGCTCAGGTCATGGTCTCAGGATCCCGGGATCAGGCCCCATGTCAGGATCCCTGCTCAGCCAGGAGTCTGCTTCTCCCTCTACTCCTCCCCCTGCTTGTGCTCTTTCTCTCTCTCAAATAAATAAAATCTTTTAAAAAAAATAAATAAAATGTACCTACCCTTGCTACAAACCTCTTTATCAGAGTTGGGAAACTGCCCTTCGGCCCCTAAAGGGAAACACTCTGGCACAGTATTTCAGATGCTCCAGGAATAATGACTAGAGCACATAGGGTTCTTGGTATTCTTTACTAAGTGTTTTGAAATACGGTAACCTATTTAATCCTCACAATCTATGAGGGGTTTTTTTACAGATGAAGAAACTGAAGGATGAAGAGATTAAGTAACCTGGTCCAGGTTAAACGCGAGCACTGCCCTCCAAGGGCCATGCCTGTAACCACCAAAATATGCCACCTCTTTTGGGCAACCGCCTCTTGGTACCCCTCGCTGTGTACAATGCCTTGCGCATAACCACAGCCCAATAAATATCTGCTGGATTGACAGATAAAGAAGGATGGATGCCTTACTGAATGGATAGATGAAAGAAACCCCCGCAGGGAGAATTCAAGCTTTATTTGATCAAAAAAACCTCCTGAGAGTCCTCCTAAAGATGCCTTCGTAAAGTAGCACAGCAGCACTTCACTAATAACCAACCCGTCTTTGCTGTTTATTACCAAATGCTTTCTGTGAAGCTTCCACGGCTCAAATAGGACCGAACTGGCTTAAGTACCACAAATGATATGTGCAGCTCTTTTTTTAAATTTAGAAGTGAGAGGGAACATTAGAATAAATGGAAAAAGAATGTTCTGAGCCAAACATAGGAAATTGCCTACACTCTTCCATTACTCTGTTTTTATGTGTCAAAAATAGTTCTTTAAATACTCATTATTCATATTTCTAGCAAAAGACAGAGTGTTACATTCTGACCTGAATGAAGGAGGGTGGGAAACAAGGGAGCTTTGTCGTCAATGTCCTCCCTGCTGGCATAATTTTTTCTTCATTACATTGTAACATTAAGTCTAAGATAATAAGGGATTTCTCTGGCATTTTATAATGCTTGGTAAGAGAGATCCCTCCTACTATTTTTGCTTATCTCATTTTGGCGTTTTGCTAGTTGGGTTCATTGAGCATAATTCTATTAGAGGTGTTCTTGACAAATAAAGATATTTCCCCAGATATCTTTCGTACCATGATGCTCTAAGAACACCTTTCTGTCTAAAGTAACAATTCTCACCCCAACAAATACTATCCAAATGGGCTTGAGTGAAAAATGTGTTTCTAATTCTTCTGAATCAAAATTCCTTTTTATGTAATGTGGGAAGAAAACATATAGGGTAAAAAAATCAGACATATCCTTACGCATTTAAGTTTTCATCCAAGGGTTGTTAACCTAATCACCTAGCATGGCAGAGTGTTTGAACATATTTAAACTTTAGGGTGTGGCAGATTTTCAAATAAATGAAGGCTGTATTGCATTGTGCCCTTGATAAAAGTTACTTTGTACAGAGAGTCTGTGTGGATTGACTATTGAGAAATTATTTCCTTGTTTTGTGGCTTTTGGCTTCCAGCCCTCTTAGCTTAGGCCTTGTCTGGTCATCTAGCCATATTTTCACAACAACTCAAGTGATAGGATCTTTTCCAGTATCATTTGAAATGCCTTGCAGCTGTCCTTGTTAGCTTGGCTATTTACCCAGACAGAGAGCAAAGGGCAAATTTTTTTCTCAGTTGAACTCAAGCAAAAACACAAAAATTTTCTTTATTAGTTTCAGGTCCCACCTAAGTCATATATAGACTTCTTTTTACCCTCTCTTCAAGAACTAATGGCTTGATGCCCTGATCTCTAAGTCAAGGTGGTTTTTCATAGTCATTCTTCCCATCAAGCATTCACTAACTTGTTCATTCAACAAAATTTCATTGAGTGCCTAACATGTGTCTAGTTCTATAACACACAAGTAAATAATAGTTGATCAATGCCCTTGAAGACTTGGCAGTCTAATGGGAATGAGAGATGTGTAAACAGGCTTTAGAATGTCATGTGCAAAGTGCAAAGTGGTATTAGATAGGTAAGTAGGAGTGTCTGTGGGATCTCAGATGAGAGAGTAAGGGGAAACGTGCAGGCATCGGGAGGGAGGACTAGAAACTAATATCATAATGGCTTTTATTCTAACATATTTTGATTTGGGAGGACTTTTCAATGGTTGTGATTCATTTCCATCATATTATGTATGAGGCAACACAATATACTAGAAAGAGAACAGACTCGAAATCCAGTTCTTTCACCTACTACTTTGTGTCTTTGAGAAGTGACTTAATCCATCTAGGCCTGGTGTATTAGAGTTTTATCAGGATTATGTAGTTGCTGACCCACTTTCAAACCCTCTTTCTATTTATGAGAATGTTCTCATTGCCTAAGTTTTGGTGTTGGTGCTATAAAATGAAAAGATAATGAAACTTAAAAAAACAAAACAAAAAAAACAATGATACTTGCTCTCCTCACACTCCTGGCAGCTGTGTTCAACCAATCTGAGCTCCCAGTGGAGCTTAAATCTCAAACAAAAAATCTCTTCTTTGCAATGCTTCCATTTGTGCACAAAAACAACCATAAATGTATCAATTCCTAGACAGATTTATTAGTTCAAACTCAATGTATTATTCAAATACTTTGTCTTTGATTATATTTCATCTGATTGCTTATCAATTTCTAAGAGGAATTTGTTGAAACTTTATAATTACTGATTCATCTCTTTCTCCTAGTAGTAATGACTTATGTATTTTAAGAATATGTTAATGATTTTATAAGTTCTTAACCTTTTAACCATTTTTAATAACTTTGTTTCTCATCGTTTTTTAATTCTTGGATTTTACTTTGTCTGACACAAAATTGCTACTCATATTTTTGTGATTTTTTTCCATCTATTTATTCCAATGATCCATGACCTTTTGTTTTAAGTATACATTAGTACTGCTGGTCCTTTATTTTTTCTGATCTGAAACCCTCTGTGTTTTATTTATTTATTTTTTATTTCAAGTTATTACTTAAATTCTAGTTAACATATATGGTAAAATTGGTTTCAGGTGTAGAATTTGGTGATTTATCACTTATATATAACACCGAGTGCTCATTACAACAAGTGCCCTCCTTAATGCCCATCACCCATTTAGCCCATCCCCCACCCACTTGCCTCCATCAACCCTCAATTTGTTCTCTATCATTAGAGTTTCTTATCATTTTCTGCCTTCTCTCTCTCTCTCTCTCTCCATTTTCCCTTCTCCTATTTTCATCTGCTTTTTTTCTTAAATTTCACATATGAGTGAAATCATATGGTATTTGCCATTCTCTGACTGGCTTATTTCACTTAGCATAATATACTCCAGCTTGTCATTGCAAATAGCAAGATTTTGTTCTTTTTGATGGCTGAGTAATATTCCATTAATGAATGAAAGACCTAAATATGAGACAAGAATCCATCAAAATCCTAGAAGAGAACACAGGCAGCAACTTCTTCAACCTCGGCCAGAGCAACTTCTTGCTAGACACATCTCCAAAGACAAGGGAAACAAAAGCAAAAATGAACTATTGGAACTTCATCAAGATAAAAAGCTTCTGCACAGCAAAGGAAACAGTCAACAAAACCAAAAGGCAACTGACAGAATGGGAGAGGATAGTTGCAAATGGCATACCAGATAAAGGGCTAGTATCCAAGGTCTATAAAGAATTTATCACACTCAACACCCAAGAATAAATAATCCAGTTAAGAAATGGGCAGAAGATTTGAGTAGACATTTTTCCAAAGAAGACATTCAAATGGCTAACAGACACATGAAAAGATGCTCAACATCACTATCATCAGGGAAATACAACACAAAACCACAATGAGATATCACCTCACACCTATCAGAATGGCTAAACTTAACAACACAGGAAACCACAGATGTTGATGAGGATGTGGAGAAAGAGGAGCCCTCTTACACTGTAGATGGGAATGCAAACTGGTGCAGCCATTCTGGAGAACAGCATGGAGAGTCCTCAAAAAGTTAAAAATAGAGCTACCTTATGAGCCAGTAATTGCACTACTAGGTATTTATCCAAATGATACAAAAATACTGATTTGAAAGGGCACATGCACGCTGAAGTGTATAGCAGCATTATCAACAATAGCCAAACTATGGAAAGAGTCCAAATGTCCATCAGCTGATGAATGGATAAAGATGTGATGAATGGATAAAGAAGAATGAATAAAGAAGATTAATATTACCCAGCGATCAGAAAGAAACACTGTGTTTTTAAACATTGTTTGTGCTTGGCATTTTGACCCTTATATCAGAACTTATTTCTCCATATTGTTTTCTATTTTCTGTTTATCTGTGTTTTCTCCTTTTCTACCTTCCTTTGTAAGGATAAAATTTTCTTCTACTTGTTTGAAGATTAATTTCTTAAGCTTAATACTTTTATCTTCCTCTCAAAGAAAAGTGATTTAGGACCCTCTCCCTACCCTCAACCCCTTCTGTCTATTGACAGTTCTAGAATGTCCTGAATATACTCTGTGGCTCCTGCTAATCTTCACTAAATTATTTATTCATCTTTTCCTTCCCATAATTACCCAGATTCTTCCTGGATTAATTTATCTCTGCTGCTGCTATACTTCCTACAAAAATGCTTTTATCTTTGCTTGGAAGACCTTCTGAGGCTTATGTATCTGCAAACATCTTTATAGGACTTCACATTTAAACTACTATTTAACTGGATATAAAATTCTAAGTTCAAAGTTTTTCTTTTTCAGCACCTAGGATATATTACTCCATTATCTTCTTTTCTTCCTGTGTTTCTCTTCCAAAGTTTTATATTAATCTTATTTTGTTTTCTTTATAAGTGTTTTGCTCTTTTTCTCTGGAAGCTTCAAGAACGTTCTCTTGGATGTTTCTAAATTCCATAATAATCTCTTTATGTGAGATCTCCTTTTCTACCCTATTTGATTCTGGATATATTTGGCTCTTAACTTCTTCTCATATTTCCTGTATTACAATATGTACATCTTCATACTTCCCCTTTCCTCACCATGCTTGTTAACTCTTCCTTAAGGAAATATATTCTCTTTTTTCCTGTGGATGCCCTTTGGAAGAATTCTTTGACCAGCTCATAAGCATACTTGAATTATATTCTTTTTAATATTTAGCCCATCTTTTCAGTTTTTTATGTCTACTATAATGTTTTTCATACCCATTATTTACAATTGGTTGTCTTATAACTGCATGTTTCTCTTTTATCTCTTAGAGGAAATTTATTATGTTTATTTCAAATTTTGTTCAGTCCATTTCATTAATCCTTCCTCATCTAGCATAAAACATTCATTTATTATCTCTTTTATGAAGTATATGTGTTACTCATATATCTGGTTATTATTCCTGAGATCTTAATTTCTTTTGGGGGTATCAGCAACTCAGGGTTGACAATAGGGCAGGAGAGCAAAACATAGGCCCTGCTTACCCACTCCTGGAGACTCTAAGTGGTCAGAGAGGGAGGTAATTTTCCTCTCAGACGGGAATGAAAGGATAATCATTTCCATTCCCCAGCCAAGCCTCTGGAACTCTCCTATTTACCCCCACAACCCTAGGCAGCTGTTGTTTTTCTACCCATGGTTGTAAGGCTCCAACTAATGATCTGCCTAGGACCACGCAGATGTTTTAAGAGAGAATCACTTCAAAGCCTTCTCCAGTACACTCTAGGACCATGGTGACCTCTTCTACCCCAGGCTGGCTTTCCTCCCCACCAACAAGGTCACAACTACTTTGTCTTTCTATTTTATCCTTGGCTTTTCAGCTTTACACACTTTCCTCTCACTTTGAAATCATCTTCTGATGTCAGGTAGATAGATGAAGACTTCAGTCTAGTTGACTATCATGATATTGTCCCTACTCACCCCCCACCATTTCTACCCTCTTTACCATCGCTCTCTCCTCTTTCCTCAAAGAAAACATACACACACAGAGGGACACATTAGGATAGTGTTCTCCATCTAAAAAAAGCAACCAAGTGGAAAAAAACCAAACCCTCTGGTGGGGCAGAGGGAGGAAGTAAAATGTGAACGATATACACAAAGGAAGATATAAGGATTTGTATCCCCTTGCAGCTCAGTGGTTCTGTCTTACAGATTTCCACTTGGAGTAGATCCATTTTGACTATGGTTTTCAACCCCAGCCATACATTATAATCATCTGTAGTCTCAAAAGTTTCCCAGGTGATTCTAATGTATAGCCAGGGTTGCAAATCACTTGCCTTATGGCAACCCAGTTCTTCCCTATCAGACAGAACACCACTATTGGCAATGTTGCAAATTTGGGGATTTGAGAGGAATCAGATAGGGCTGAGACACACAGGGTAAAAGTAAAACAAACTTCAAGAGACAGTTGTTTAGCAAAGTTACTTTAGTAATAATAGCACATGGTAACAATTCATGGTAGGAAAATTTATAAGATGGTAAAAAATCCCAGTGATGAAAAAAGACATCCTTAGCAATCAAGTAGCACTTAATAACCTGCCATTGAGATGTGAACATCACTAGAAAACTGAACTCACAGGCAATATTTACTATGGCAAGCAAAATACACAGTCATAATCAATGCTTTTTTTTTTCTTTTTTTTTTTAGTCAAGAACAAAAAATACCAGAGGTGAGAATATACAATGGGGAAAAGACAGTCTTTTCAACAAACAGTGCTGGGAACACTGGACAGCTACATGCAAAAGAATGAGACTGGACGATTTTCTTACACTATACGCAAAAATAAACTCAAAATGGGCAAAAGACTTGAATGTGAGGTTTGAAACCATAAAACTTCTAAAAGAAAGGATAGGTGATAATCTCTTTGACATTAACTTTAGCAGCATTTTTCTAGATATGTTTCCTCCAGGCAAGGGAAACAAAAGCAAAAATAAACTATTGGGACCACACCAAAATAAAAAGCTTTTGCATAGCAAAGGAAACCGTCAACAAAATAAAAAGGGTACTGAATGGGAGAAGACATTCATAAATGATATATCTGATAAGGGGTAAATATCTAAAATATATGAAGAATTTATATAACGTAATGCCAAAAAAACAAATAATCCAATTAAAAATGGACAGAGGACCTGAATAGACATTTTTCCAAATAAGACATACAGATGGCCAGCAGACACATGAAAAGATGCTCAAACATCTCTAATCATCAGGGAAATGCAAATCAAAACTACAATGAGATTTCACTTTATACTGTCAGAATGGCTGGAACCAAATGACACAAAATAACAAGTGTTGGCAAGGATGTGGAAAAAAAGGAATGCTCGTGTACTGTTAGCGAGAATGCAAACTGTCGCAGCCACTGTGGAAAACAGTATGGAGGTTTCTCAAAAATTAAAAATAGAAATACTGTATGACTCAGTAATTCCACTAGTGGGTATTTACCCAAGGAAAAGGAAAATGCTAATTTGAAAAGATATATGCACCCCTATATTTATTGCAGCCTTATTAGTGAAGATATAGAAGCAAAGTACCCATCAATACATGAATAGATAAAGATGGTGGCCATGAAAAAGAATGAGATCTTGCCATTTGTGACAACATGGGTGGTCCTAGAGGATACTATACTAAGTGAAATAAGTCATAGACAAATACCATATGATTTCACTTGTATGTGGAATCCAAAAAACAGGACAAATGATCAAACAAAAAGCAGCATAGGCTCATAAGTACAGAGAACAAACTGATGGTTGCCAGAGGGCTGGAGAGTGAGAGGATAGACAAAATGGGAGAAGGAGGGTGAGAGGTACAGCCTTCCAGTTACAGAATGAGGAATGGAATAAAAGACACAGCATAGGGAATATAGTCATCGATGTTGTAATAGCGTTGTATGGTTAACAGATGGGGCTACACGTGTGGTGAGCAGAGCATAATGCATAGACATGTGGAATCGCTATGTTGTACACCTGAAACTAATGTCACACTGTGTGTCAGCTATACCTCAGTTAAACAAATACATACATATATATATGTATGTGTGTGTGTATATATATGTATATAGTTTAAACATCTGAGTTTCACATCCCTTTGTCAATAAATATTTTCAATAATAAAAATAAATCAAATATTTTTTTAAAAGAACAAAAATACTCATCTTCTTGGCTCCTTAGTTTTCACATTCATGAAATTACTCTATTAGTTCTATAAGGTATTTTAAGTATTATTACTAAAGGGATGTCTGATGTTTTATTTATTTATTTTATTTTTTAAAAAAGATTTTATTTATTTATTTGACAGAGAAAGACAGCCAGCGAGAGAGGGAACACAAGCAGGGGAAGTAGGAGAGGAAGAAGCAGGCTCCCAGCAGAGGAGCCTGATGCGGGGCTCGATCCCATAATGCCGGGATCATGCCTTGAGCTGAAGGCAGACACTTAACGACTGAGTCACCCAGGTGCCCCTGATGTTTTATTTTTAATCTGCAGGAAATCCATATGGCAGTTTTGTCTATAATGTGAGGGTTGCTATATTGAAGAAATGTCCTTTACTTAATGACAAAATGAATTGCCTAACATTGCATCAAAGAATGTCATGTGTGAAAGCAACAATAAGTTTCTTAAAATATTTGTCTTGGTAGCTAAGAAAGAATCTGGCTGAACAAGAGTAATTGGTTGCCTTCTAGATCTAGCAATTCATTTTCAGCTCTTTTATGAAAAAGTCAGCAAATTCTACACTTGTATGAGCCTCTATGCTAGGAACTATTCACCAGGCATTAAGCAGCTTAAAGTTGCTACTTTTCCTCTAATACCAATTTAAGTATGCTGGTGGACTTTCTGGTTTTATTGAATTAACCCACCTTTTAGGTAAATATTCTGTTAATCCAAAGTTCAAGTTTCCTATCAAGGCTCATTCTATTTTCTCGAAGAATCCCCTCCTCCTCCTCCTTCCCACGATGACGTCTGGGTTCAAAGAGTTAGGCTTTGGGGAAAAGAGACCCTCCTCCTTCCCTGTTAGGACCTACTGGCTTCTGGTTAAGGTTTAATTAATCTCTCCTGGCCTCTCCATAAAGGCCTTGAGGGACCGCCTGCTAACGTTCTATAGCTGATAGAATCTGGGGGTCTCTTCTGTATGGTTAGGGATCCTAGCATCCTTGCTGATGAACTTTGTCACCACCATGGCTCTCACTGGCACTCAGATGCTCTGAACCTCAGGCTCATCCATCACCTGACCCTTGGCTTTGGCTGCCCACATTTCCAGACTCTGTCCCCACGTTACCTCACATCTCAGCCACTGGAGCACACCACAGGGGCTGACTCCCTCTCAGGCCATGCAGGAGCATTCATAGGTTCCTGTTTCTAAGGGCATGGCAGTTGATTAAAAACCAGTTTGTAGAAAAACTGATTTGCGTATTTTCTTAGTTAGTTTTTTGTTAACTGTTTTTTTTGTTTCCACACCAAACATTAATAAATGTTTGTTTGGGCTCTGCCCAGGCCTTGGTTTCCAGTTGGAAGACTGAGAAATAGGAAAGGTGCATGGAATGATGGGTAAATTGAGGGACATGAGAAAGCTACATTCAGAAAATGATGGGTATCTTCTTATATCAATGTGAATATTATGAATACACCTTCATGGGTACACTGATTTTTACACACAAGAATATATGATAGGATATTTCAGAGCTCTTACAATGCCATCGATTTTCTGAATATCTCAAATTTATTTGATCATGGACATTTTATCTTACAGAATTTTTAAAAGAACTAGTTTTCTTCAAATACACTTTAGGAAAACTGTTTCAGTGGATCTGAGTGATGAAGAGCCCTCTTTCCTTTAGGACTGAGGTCTTCAAATGAAAATTATGAAGCAACTTTGTTGTCTGTGTGCCTAAAAATTTGTTTTCTTACAGTCAAAATACCCCATGGATTCAATGCTGATTAAAATCAACAAAAACTGTTCTAATAAATATGTGCCTGCTCTAAATTCTCAAACCCCCACTCTGACCTGACATCTACACCATTAACAACATCCGCTTTGCCTTTCCTCTCAACACTCTACCCCACATGCTCATGTCTTTCTACAGCACTTCTCATGTTTAATAGGATTTTTCCTGAATTGAAAATATTATTGATTCAGCCTTTGCCACACTATGAATTGGAAAGACAACTTTTTACAAGATGGAACCGAGGTGCAGCCTGACCAAGGTAATTGACCAAAGTCACACTGCCCCTAAGTCAGAGGTAAGACTAGAACCCAGGACTCTTAGTCTTCACGTGAGCCACAACCATTCCCCAATGCTTTTATTACACCTGGAGACAGATAATTTTGTACGACATTACTGTGACTGTGTATACAAAAAATAGAAGTAAGCCTTCAACTTAAACTTCTTTGGATATTGAAACAGAATTCTTGTTTAATTCGTGAAATAAATAATTTATATATCTTTATTTAGAATTCAATTCCAATGGCAAATTGCCTAAATTGGTCACAGGATCAAATTAATTACAACACGTTTTCTCAACCAATGCACTCAATTTATTTGGCAATTCTGAAAAAAGAGAACAAATGATATCTGGAATGATTCTCTCTCAATGAGAAAGCATAAAAACTGCACTAGTCTAAACATCCAACTGTATACTTATATCTAAATACTGTCCATAATAATTAAGCTTAAAAAGGAGTGAATTAATTATCCTACAGCAGGTTCTATATGGAATGAAAAGTCTAAATATTTACTTTCAAGCTATACTCTGTGTAATTTAATCTCCTCTCAGAAAGAGATCCAGAGTTAACTCTCCCTTTACATTTTACATTTTCTCCCAACTGATTGTTTCATTACATTCTAATTTGGGTCTCAGAAGAAAAGGGAAAGTTATTACAATCTTTCTCAACAATCAATAGATATTTTCCTCCTTACCTATGTCTGCTCACACACAGCAACTGTGGCCTAATAAAGCAATAAAAAACATCTGCAGCAGGGAGAAACATCACATAGAAAAATAATTTGCCATCAACAATAGCTAAATTATGGAAAGAGCCCAAGTGTCCACCGACTGATAAATGGATAAAGATGTGGTATATATCTACAAAGGAATATTACTCAGCCATCAAAAAGAACAAAAATCTTGCCATCTGCAATGATGTGGATGGAACTAGAGTATATTATGCTAAGCAAAATAAGTCAGTAAGAGAAAGACAAATATCATACAATGTCACTCACATTTGGAATTTAAGAAACAAAACAATGGACATAGGAGGAAAAAAGGAGAGGGAAACCAAGAAATGGACTCTTAACTATAGACAAACTGAGGGTTACCAGAGGGAGGTGGGAGGGGCGATGGGTGAAAGAGGTCATGGAGATTAAGGAGGGCACTTGTTGTGATGAGCACTGGGTGCTGCATGTGGGTGTTGAATCACTAAATTCTGCACCAGAAACTAGTGTTGCACTGTATATTAACTAACTGGAATTTAAATAAAAACTTGAAAAAAAAACAAAAAAATAATTTGCCTTGGCTTTATATTGCAACTTTCTTTTTTTTTTATAAAGATTTTATTTATTTATTTGACAGAGATAGTGACAGCCAGTGAGAGAGGGAACACAAGCAGGAGGAGTGGGAGAGGAAGAAGCAGGCTCATAGCAGAGGAGCCTGATGTGGGGCTGGATCCCAGAACGCCAGGATCACGCCCTGAGCCGAAGGCAGACGCTTAACCGCTGTGCCACCCAGGCGCCCCTATATTGCAACTTTCTGTCCCTAAACATGGCTTAATAGAATTATTTGCAGGAGTAATTCTCCCAAATTAACTGTGGAACTAAGAAGTTACCAACTATTTAACAAGATATATAGTGGAAAAAGGAACAAGTTAGAGTAGCCATGTGTATCCAGAATCTAGGACCTATACCATAATCTCAGTTTTATAGAGGAAGAGGATTGGTAAAGTGGATAGGGTTAAGGGAGAAATAACGGTCTATGGTTGGCAGGACACCATATTGGATTTGGGATTTTTCTAACTTTGCCTCATCATTTGTGAGGCTTGAAGAAGTCACATAGTCTGCTGAGACCTGAGCTCCCTCATTTGTAAAGGAAGTGGCTCATTCAGAAGGCTTCTGTGATCCTGTCCCCTGGCTCTGCTGCTCTGCACCCCATATGCCTGGGGCTAGATCCTGGCATGGGTGGCTAAGAATAATCTACATCCCAGGCGGCATAGATGTAAGCTTCATTAGGCTAGCACTCCCAAAGTCATTCTCAAGACCAGAATTCTCTGTTTCTTCTTCCTCATCATAATCTAGCTACCATCCCACCAGTCTGTCTGCAATGCTCTCCTAACTGGTATCGGTGCACTTGTTTTCTTCCTCCTCCATCCATTTGCACACAAAGCCAGAGTACTTTTTTTTAAAAAAGGCACATATATTATTATGTGCCTCCCTTATTAAAATTCCTTCAACTTCTTCCCTTTCTTGTAGATAAAACCCAACATAAACCCAACATATTTTATGTAGATAAAACCCAACATATTTTATGTAGGCTCCACACCCAGCATTGTAGCATTGTCTGTAGGCTCCACGCTAGATGTGGAGCCCGAGACAGGGCTTGGATTCATGATCCTGGGTACTTAAGTGACTGAGCTAGCCAAGGATCCCAAAGCCCAATATGTTTTAGTGTGACCCATGAGACTGCATGATTTGCTCCTGCCTACCTCTCCAGCCTCATCCTGATATAGAGCTACAGTCATACTGGCTTCTTGTTCCTCACAAATAATGCTTCTCCTTTCCTTTCTCAAGAATTGCCACTGCCTGTTCTCTCTTCCCTACTTAATGAATATGTGTCTTAGGAGGGGAATAACTGCTGTTAACATTTCAGGCTAATCATTTTATTTACTTTTTTTATTTTAAAGATTTATTCAGTTAATTGAGAGAAAGTGCATGAGCAGGGTGGGCGTGGTGGAGCAGGGATGGCACAGAGGGAGAGAGAATCCCCAAGCAGACTCCGTGCTCAACCCCATGCAGGGCTTGATCTCAGCACACATAAGATCATGACCTGAGCCAAAACCAAGAGTTGGATGGTCAACCGACTGAGCCACCAGGCCAATCATTTTAAATATGAAACTTGGAGGAATCTTTTTCCCTCTTTTTTTAACCACTAAGCTAAATTAGCTACATTTTTCATTCCATAAGGAGTTTTAGAACAGATGTAACGAAAATAAACATAATAAGCTTTATCTCCAAGTAAGTATAAAAATGTCCCCCAAAGTTGGTATTTCTTGCACGGTGTTCTAACTAGAAAGTGGTCTTTGCCTCCATCAGTTCTACCCTCTTTTTTTTTTTTTTTTAAGATTTTATTTATTTATTCAACAGAGATAGAGACAGCCAGCGAGAGAGGGGACACAAGCAGGGGGAGTGGGAGAGGAAGAAGCAGGCTCACAGCAGAGGAGCCTGATGTGGGGCCCAATCCCACAACGCTGGGATCACGCCCTGAGCCGAAGGCAGACGCTTAACCACTGTGCCACCCAGGCGCCCCCAGTTCTACCCTCTTAATCTCATCTCTTTTGTTCCACATCCCAAGTCTCTAGTTATAATTCAGACGAATGTAATTACTATTTTTATTATTACTATTATACATTTAGTTATATACAAAGTGTTTATTATCCACCCCACAAATTTTAAAAATTGCTTATTGTATAAAGTGCTATTCCCAAATTGCACTAGATTGATATACTTTATTCTAATTGTTAAAGAAACAGGACAGCACTACTGTCTTTTATATTCTCCACAGTGTCAAGAACAGAGGGCCTAAATAAAGATTGATGAATCCAATTAAGCAAAGACAAGGTAGCAGGAAGTGTGGTATTCTTTTTTTTTTTTTTTTTTTTTTTAGAAGGGCAGAGGGAGAGGGAGAGAAAGAGAATCTTTTTTTTTTTTAATTTTAATAATGATTTTTTATTATATTATGTTAGTCACCAGAGAAAGAGAATCTTAAGCATGTTCCACAACCAGCATGGAGCCTGGTGCAAGGCTCAATCTCACAACCTTGAGATCATGACCTGAGCCAAAATCAAGAGTCAGACACTTAGCCAACTGAGCCACGCAGGCATCCTTGGAAGTGTGGTATACTTTATGTTGGAATAACACAGCTGGAATCATTTTAGAGAAATATTAATGAGACTAGTGGCCATCACTGGACATGACCAGAGTTAAGATGCTTGAGTTAATACATATTCCTAGAAGTGATGTGCATGTGCTTTTCTTATGCAAAACCAAAATGTTTGGTGATTGATAGGAAGTTTCCTCCTCACATTTATACCAATATAAACTATGAATACACATAAATCCCTTCACAGGCACACCATGATTTGGGTTGTTTTGGTAATCTATTATTGTACAGAACTTTAAATTTGTTTTTGAAATGCATTCATCGTCAGTTGAAGGCCCAGCTGAGAATGAGTCTGGAAGTGGAAGATTTTCTTGATGGAAGAAGCCTACACCTCTGTGTTACTACTTGGAGGAATGCTGCCCAACATGCATTGGACTTTGCATCAGCAAGAAATACATGTTTGTGTGAAGCCACAGAGATGCCAGGGTTTTCGGGTTACCATAGGGCATAGCCTATTCTACCCTAACGCATTGGTTAGTTAAGGAGTTTTTTACTTTTTAATTGTTGTGGAATTTGAAAAGAATTTGAAAAGAAAAGAAAACTATATATATATATAGAGAGAGAGAGAGAGAGAGAGAGAGATCTCCAAAAGTTTACGATAATGTACATAATGAAGCTGGGATACAGAGAAAAGAGAAAGAAAGGTTTCATGGGCTAAGTTCAGGGTTTTCAAGAGCAGTTGAATATATAATAATTTGGGAGAAGGAGAAATGCTCCTATACAGTTTGAATTAGACTCTTTGTTTTTTAAGTTGCAGAGACAAAATTAGAATTTCTGTTTAATTTTGACTGATAGACTGATCTTTGAAAATAATCCCATAGAAGCATAGAATGAACCATGTAAGGGTCCAGCTTACACATATTGAGATGTTTGTTTTTGTGTCTTCGATATATTGCTTTTGTGATTAAGAAAAAAAATTAGATATTTTCAATGGCACTTTAGAACACTGTTTTGCTTACTCTCCAGCTCCTCTTTCCCTCTGAAAGAAGAAAGTGCTTGAGTCAGAGACCCAAATATCTAGAAGGCTATCTGCACAGACAAGTGTCAACTTTCTACTTTTCATCTTCTTGAGTAGTTTCAAGGAAGAATATTAAAGGCATATTTATACACTCTGGCTCTGTTTTATGTCATTTATAATCTAAATATTCATAGTATCAAGAGTATAAAAATTCCAGTAAAGGGAGATCTTATTTTTGAGCTCAGAAAGATGAAATAGTTGATGATAGACACTAATGGAGCTCCACAATTTATGTGGCTCCTTTTTCTTCTCTGAGCATGCAGAAATCTCACTTTTGTATCTCTTAGGTTAGGCATGGCTAACCACATGGCTAGCTACAGTCAATAAATTACCAATAAAAGTGATGCGTGTTGCTTCTGAGCAAAATTATGTAAGACTTGTGCGTGATTCACCTTCCCTTCTTCTCTTTGCTGCAGTGACTGGTGACATTCCAGATCACAGAGCTCTTACCATCTGGGTCCCTGAATGAGGAACACATGGAGTAAGACCTCAACTATCCATGACAAACAGTAGCATGAATAAAAATAAATAGGGATTGTTTTTATCCCCTAAGATTTGGAGGTTATTTTTTGCTTTAGCATAACCTGACTGATGCTGACTGATACATAAACAATGAGGAAGGGAAGGGTGTTGACCCTATTTTAATGTAAAGATTTGGAAGGATACGGTTTTGTTTTGTTTTGTTTTGTTTTTTGTACATGGACGTTTACAGCTTTATTCATAATTGCCAAAATTTGGAAGAACCAAGGTGTCCTTTAGTAGGTGAATGGATACATAAACTGTGATGTATCTAAACAATGGAATATTATTCCGCACTAAAAAGAAATGAGCCATCAGGTCATGAAAAGACACAGAAGAAGCTTAAATGCATGTTACTAAGTGAAAGAGGTCCATCTAGAAAGGCTACATACTGTATGATTCCAACTATATGACATTTGAAAAAGGCAAAATTCTGGAGATTAGTAAAAAGATCAGTGGTTGCCAGGGGTGGAAGGGATGAATAGGCAAAGCACAGAGGATTTTGGGGGCTATGAAAATACTCTGTATGATATGCTAATGATGGATATGTGTCATCATACATTTGTCAAACCCATAGAATATGCAACACCAAGAGTGAACCCCAAGGTAAACTATGGGCTTTGGGTGATTCTGATGTGTCAAGGTTCATCCTTGGTAACAACTGTAGCATTCTGGTGAGTGATGCTGATAATGCAGGAAGCTATGCATGTGTGGCGTCGGGTATATGAGAAACCTCTGTACTTTCATTTTGTTGTGAACCTAAAGCTGCTGTAAAATTAAATCTCAAAAAGTTGCTGCTGCTGCTGATTTCTGTCTAGCGCAGTGTCTAGCTTGAACTAGTTATTGAACATGAACAAGTACAGTGTAGTGAGTCTACAATTGAGGGAATGCTGGTATATTTAGTGAGAAACTACTTTTGCAGATGGCCATGCTGTTCAGGATACAATAGTGTTTGTTTCATTTATAATAGTTATATATATATATTGGACTCTGGTTTAATTCTAGAATATCATTTGGTTTTCAGGGAAGAGTACTAACATTTTCAATTATGTAATTTGGTGGTATTTTATATAGAGATTTGGGGGGGATCTTTTCAGAAAACTATAAAATAGAATGGAGTAGTGTGTCATTCAATAGTATATTCCCAAAGGGAACACCTCAAAATCTTTCCAAAATGAGATGAAGACAAAAGGGAAGTGAGTGTGTTAGGGGAAATGAAATTTCCAAAAGTGTATCTTACTTGATTTTTTTCAGTATTTGAGTATCAACATTTCTGGGAAGATAACTTCCATTTATTAATGTTTCCTAATTTTCTAAGTGATTTCATGTATGTTCCGATTTGATCCCATTTGAACCTGTTTGAGATATGTTTTTTAATAATAATATTTTTTTATTATATTATGTTAGTCACCATACAGTACATCCCTGGTTTTTGATGTAAAGTTTGATGATTCATTAGTTGCCTATAACACCCAGTGCACCATGCAATACGTGCCCTCCTTACTACAAGGAAGGATACGTTCTTTTATTGAAAGCACCATTTGTGTCTGGTATAATGAAAGGTTTTTCTACAATTTTTATGAAATTGGTATTAGCATCTCTATTTTACATAGAGTTTAAGGCCTTGTTAAGAAATCATTCAACCAGAAACAGGAGTCAAAGATCTCTTTAAATAAAAAACCAGGTGTAATAAGCTAACTGGTTGGTTTTGCCAAGAGAGGAGTTAGGGAAAAGTTCAAACCTTTTAGATAACTAGTAATTTTTAAAAGGGCGGGCTACTCAAACTGAACTAAAATTCAATTTCTTAAAAAAACATTTCTCCACTGGTCCAAAGAGGGATCTAAAATTGAAGGTAGCCAGTCAGTCAGGAAGCAAATGAGATAGACAGTAAACAAGACAATACCATGTGAGAAAATTCCAAAAGGAAAAAAAAATTTTTTAAAGAACATTTCAATAGATAATTCAAAATGAAATCTTCTCTTTCCTTCATAACAACCACTTCAAATTCTTTCCCAGTTAGGGCAGCGCTCTCACAAGACCAATGGGTTTGAAGACAAGGGGACAGGAACAAGCAGCACTTGAAGAGGACATTCAATCATGCGACTTTTGTTGAAATCCTGCAGCAGCCAATCAATAAACTTACTGAGTGATCATTTGAGATTCACTGAAAGTTCATGAACTGCTACTCGGAAAGGAGGCCTGACATCAAATAGCAAACCTGCCTACGTATTTAAGAAACAGAGAAGGGAGAGAGAATTTTTTAAATAATGACATTACAATAAGAAATGAGACTTCCCAGTTTGTTTAATCACCACGTGAAATGTATAGAGACATGGTATATGAAAGTTTACATTGTGCACATGAGTTCTTTACTGCAGGAATAGAAGGAATCAAGCCAAAATATTCACAGCACAAAGCCCAGGGGACCATTATAACTGAATGAGTGCATGGCAGAATTTTAAGAAAGCCCTGGCAGCACTAGGAGAGAGGAATATAAAAGCACTAAGAGCTGTTCTGCCACTGGCCAAATTCAGAAGCATTAGGATTTCTGTTTTTGAGAGCATGCTATCATGAGGGTGAAATTGATACCCCGTACCCTTGTCTCATTTGATCAGAACACTCTGGGTTTTTTACTTTCATGTGTATATTTCTATGGAAAACATGGATTTAATCATCTAAATACAAATTCCCTGGCTTCCTACTGTTCTATACCTTGAATAAATGTTACCTCTCTGGCCTCTGAAGGCATTTTTCTGCTTTGTAAAAAACTTAAAAATATACTTAATTAAAATAGAGTCTTCAATTAGAATGGTACCTCCATAAGGCTCTAGCTATGGTGGCGGGGGAGGGGGTGGTAGAAGAAAGAGAAACAAAATGAATAGCAATAGATTAGTAAATAGATCTTTACTCTGGTTTGTTCTGTGCTTCAGATTTATTAAAACCTCCCAAAATAAAGAACTCTCATATGTTGGATGTTTATTTAAATGCCTCAGAGAAGATTTTGTTGGGAAATTTCAAATATCAGGGGAAAGGGAGAATATATGTTTTTTGGTTTTCTGGGTTTTTTTTTAAATGTTGGATTGCCTTTAATTAAAAGTAAATTTTCTGAAAGCCTGCAGTACAGGCTTTTAATGCTTTTGGTGTTTTGCTTAGCACAAGATGAAGGGTTGAGAATACTCCCTTGAAATTGCATATCTTGGAAGAGCAGCCTTCTTCTTCAGTGGTGTGCGGAAGGAGTTTCAGAAATATTTCAGAGTCATTCGCAAACTTCCAAGACCTCGTCATAGTGTCTCTCTTTCTACAGTTGCCCAGGATTTCTGCTATGCCAATTAATTTTTCCTCTCCAAGGAAATCACTGCCCTAAAGCAATTGCTACTCACGGGTAAATGTCAGGTCTCTTAGTGCTTTGGGGGTGGAGACAAGCTGCTACCCACTGGGTTAAGCTACCTCATAAAATGTATTCAAATATCTAAAACACTTCTAAAAAAGAAGCCTTTCTGTGGTTGGTAACAAGAAACACTTGGAGAGGGGTGCCTGGGTGGTTCAGTTGGTCAGGATCAGGTCATGATCCTGGAGTCCCGGGATCGAGTCCCGCATTGGGCCCTCCCCACTCTCGTGCTCTCAAATGAATAAATAAAATCTAAAAAAGAGAAAGAAAGAAAGAAAGAAAGAAAGAAAAAAGAAAGAAAGAAAGAAAGAAAGAAAGAAAGAAAGAAAGAAAGAAAGAAAGAAACCCTTGGAGAGTGTAACCTCATTTATAAGAGCTTATACTTTTCATTCATTTCATTAGACACCTTAAGATAGGATTATTTTAAAATTTATCCTTTGAGAGAGTTCAGTTTATTATTCACAATAAGAACATTAATACTCTCAGACATCTGGATCAAAATGCAAAGAAGCGTGGGGGACCAGGCAGAAACCTTCATTTTCTTGTATGACACATATTAACAGAGTTTTCATACAACCCATGTCAAATTTCAAAGGATGTGTTTTGAGATGCATTGAAATTGGAAGAAACTGTGTTAATGTCATCTCGTATCTTGAAAAGTAATGATGCACACAATAGTACTTGAAATATCAGCTGGTATGTTTTTCATTCTCATGACTTCCTAGCTTTTCCAAGTTGCCCAGCAGCAATCCTGTCATAGTGAGTGTTCCACTCTCAGCATGTGTGGAAGAGGTAAGGGGAGGAAAGAAGAGGGGAGGTGCAAACCCATCCTGAAACAAAACTGTTTGGCTTTGAACTTTAAAATAATAGCTAGGTTCATAGCAGATAAACATTACAAAATCCAAAGAATGTTTGATTTGCAAATGCCAGGATCTTGAAAAAGAAGAGGTTTTAAGGTTTGCTTTTAAGAGCAAAACCTGACTGGTGTCGGGTATGGAGCTTCCCATGCCTTGGATCACAGGGTGGAAAAGGATTCTGGCTGTAAGACCGGAGAAGAGTTTTCCCAGCTAATAAGGACACTTTCTAGATAGCAGGAAGGAGTTTGGAAAGAGTTTGGAGAAAAGATCAAGAAACTTGGATCTGAGTGTGGGGCCCTCCTTTTTTGCCCACCACATTTTAAGCTTGAAGCCACAGGAGGAGGAGATAGAAACTCCTAGATATATTTGGAAATTCAAAAGTTAGAAGAGGGTTGTATCCCATTTCCAGCTGGGAATTCTGGAAGGAAAAAGCCCTATGGAGTGTCACTAGGCATACCCAGGCTGGAAGCAATAGAGTATCTATGAAAATACAGTGTGTATAAGCAGAGAGCATCTGCAATAGCCCACGGGGCTTAACTCCCTGTGAACACAGAGGAGACAAAAAGACATTCTCGAGTGCCCAGGGTGGGAAGGAAGTAGCGGAGGACTTGCAGGAGACTCAGCACTCAGGTTTCATGATGAAGGGTAGGGAACTCCAAAGTAGAGACTTAAGGGCAGGCAGTCAAACTGGGGACAGGCGATGGATCTGAGTCAAAGAGGATGAGCCATACCAGCAAGACAGGAGAAGAACCAAAGCAAAGGGAAACACTGAGTGTTCCTCCCTCACCCCAGTCCTGGAGCTATCACCATGCCTTGCCTCTGACAGCGGAACAGAGGACCAGCTAGAAAAGCGACGGATGTCAGCATGGGATGGTAGCAAAGATAGAGTCATATCCCCAAGATTGCATAGGGCTGCTAAGGTATAAACTTTAAAAAGATAAAATCATGAGTCTCATGCAAATGTAAAATGAACATTTTTAAGTTTATTCAACTTATTAATTAAGGAGATGACCGGGAAGATGTTAAAATCTGTTCAGAGTAGAATTTGAAAAGTGATACGTAGGCAGTTGGAAATGCTGAACTGAATTTACTAGTGGATGCAAGACTGATTATTAACCCAAAGGACCATAAAACACTACGATTGGAGTTATCTTTTCTATAAGGTAGAAATCAGCCACAATTCTATTGGGCAAAATTCATTTGCATTTTTACGGACAAGAATCACATTACTATCAGTTTCCTACAAGTTGGTTTTTGCTCTTTAGCATTAAGTAAAATCATTTTTGTTAGACATATTGTCAATTTTACAGAAGTATATAGTAAGGATAAAATCTTCAAGGCATTTTATGATTTTTCTTCCCTATATGTGACTTTTTGCATGGCAATGGGGAGGTTCTATGGTTTTAGGGAACTAGCCACTTCTTTTTTTTTTTTTAAGTTTTTAAAAAAAATTACAGTTAGTTAACATAGAGTGTAGTATTAATTTCAGGTGTACAATTTAGTGATTCAGTACTTCCACACAACATCCAGTGCTCATCAGTAGTGCACTCCCTCATCCCCATCCCCTATTTAACCCATTCCCCCCACCTACAGCCCCTCTGGTAACCATCCGTTTGTTCTCCATAGTTGAGTCTGTTTCTTGGTTTGCTTTTCTCTTTTTCCCCGATGATCATTTGTTTTGTTTCTTAAGTTCCACATACAAGTGAAATCATATGGTACTTGTCTTTCTCTGACTGACTTATTTCCCTCAGCATAATATTCTCTAGCTCCATCCATGTCATTGCAAAGCCAAGATTTCATTCCTTTTTTATGGCTGAGTAATATTCTATTGTATATATGTATACTACTTCCATTCATCTGTTGATCGACATTTTGGGCTCCTTTCATATTTTGGCTATTATAGGTAATGGTGCTATAAACATCAGGGTGCATGTATCCCTACAAATTAGTATTTTTAATTCTTTGGGTAAATACCTAATAATGCAATTGCTAGATTGTAGGGCAATTCTATTTTTAACTTTTTGAGGATCCTCCATACTGTTTTCCAGAGTGGCTACACCAGTTTGCATTCCCACTAGTAGTGTAAGAGGGTTCCCCTTTCTCCACATACTCGCCAATAGCTGTTGTTTCTTGTGTTGTTGATGTTAGCCATTCTGACAGGTGTGAGGTTATATCTCATTGTAGTTTTTATTTGTATTTCCCTAATTATGAGTGATGTTATACATTATTCCATGTGTCTGTTGGCCTTCTGGATATCTTCTTTGGAAAAATGTCTATTCATGTCCTCTACCCATTTGTTAATTGTATTATTTGTTTTTTGGGTGTTTTTATAAGTTCTTTATATATTTTGGATACTAACCCTTTATCAGATATGTCATTTGCAAATATCTTCTCCAATTCTGTAGGTTCCCTTTTAGTTTTGTTGATTGTTTCCTTCTCTGTGCATATTTGATTTTGATGAAGTCCCAATAGTTCATTTTTGCTTTTATTTCCCTTGCCTCAGGAGACATATCTAATAAGAAGCTGCTATGGCCAATGACAAAGAGGTTACTGCCTGTGTTCTCCTCTAGGATTCTGATGGTTTCCCATCTCACATTTAGGTCTTTAATCCATTTTGAATTTATTTTTGTGTATGGTGTAAGAAAGTGGTCTAGTTTCATTCTTCTGCATTTTGCTGTCCAGTTCTCCAACACCATTTATTAAAGAGGCTGTCTTTCTTTTCTATTGAATATTCTTTCCTGCTTTGTTGAGATTAGTTGACCATATAGTTGTGGGTCCATCTCTGGGTTTTCTGTTCTGTTCCATTGATCTGTGTTTCTATCTTTGTGCCAGTACCATACTGTCTTGATCACTACAGCTTTGTATTATAACCTGAAGTCTGGAATTATGATGCCTCCAGCTTTGCTTTGCTTTTCCAAGGTTGGTTTGTCTTTTTTGGCTCCATACAAATCTTAGAGTTGTTTGTTCTAGCTCTGTGAAAAATGCTGGTGGCGTTTTGATAGGGATTGCATTAAATGTGTAGATTGCTTTGGGTATTAGAGGCATTTTAACAATATTTGTTCTTCCAATCCATGAGCATGGACTGTTTTCCCATTTCTTTGTGTCATCTTCAATTTCTTTCATCAGCATTTTATAGTTTTCAGAGTACAGATCTTTTACCTCTTTAATTAGGTTTATTCCAGATATCTTAACGGCTTTTGGGGCAGTTGTATATGGGATTGATTGCTTGATTTCTCTTTTCTGTTGCTTCATTATTGGTTTATAGAAATGCAACAGATTTCTGTACATTGATTTTGTATCCTGTGATTTTACTGAATTCATTTTATCAGTTCTGTCAATTTCTTGGTAGAGTCTTTTGGGTTTTCTATACAGAGTATCATGTCATCTGAAAATAGTGAAAGTTTCTCTTCTTCCTGCTGATTTGGATGCCTTTCATTTCTTTTTGTTGTCTGATTGCTATGGCTAGAACTTCCAATGCTATGTTAAATAACGTGGTGGGAGTGGACATTCTTGTCTTGCTCTTAACCATAGAGGAAAAGCTCTTAGTTTCTCCCCATTGAGGATGATATTAGCTGTGGGTTTTAATTATATGGTTTTATTATGTTGAGGTATATTCCCTCTAACCCTACTTTGTTCAGAGTTTTTATCATGGATGGATGTCATACTTTGTCAAATGCTTTTTCTACATCTACTGAAAGGATCATATCATTCTTATCCTTTCTTTTATCAATGTGGTGTCATGTTGATTGATTTGCAAATATTGAACCACACTTGAAGCCCAGGAATAAATCCCACTTGATTGTAGTGAATGATTGTTTTAATATACTGTTAGATTTGGTTTGCTAGTATTTTATGGAGAATTTTTGCATCCATGTTCATCAGGGATATTGGCCTGTAATCTTCCTTTTTAGTGGAGTCTTTATCTGGTGTTAGTATCAGGGTGATGCTGCCTTCATAGATTGAATTTGGAAGTTTTCCTTCCTTTTCTATTTTTTGGAATAATTTGAGAAGAATAGGTATTAACTTTTCTTTAAATGTTTGGTAGAATTCGCCTATGAAGCCATCTGGCCCTGGACTTTTGCTTATTGGGAGATTTTTGATTATGGATTCATTTTCTTTGCTAGTTACGTGTCTGTACATATTTTCTATTTATTCCTGTTTAGTTTTGGTAGTTTACATCCTTCTAGGAATTTATCTTCTTCTCCCAGGTTGTCCAATTTGTTTGCAAACAGTTTTTCATAATATTCTCTTACAATTGTTTAAATATCTGTGGTGTATGTTGTTATTCCTTCTCTCTCATTTGTGATTTTACTTATTTAGGTTCTTCCTCTTTTCTTTTTGGTAAGTCTGGCTAGGGCTTTATCAATTTTATTTATTTTTTCAAAGAACAAGCTCCTGGTTTCATTGATCTGTTCTATTGTTTTAGTTTCTATATCATTTATTTCTGTTCTAATCTTTATTATTTCCTTCCTTCTGATGGCTCTAGGCTTCATTTGTTGCTCTTTTTCTAGCTCCTTCAGGTGTAAGTTTAGGTTGTTTATTCAAGATTTTTATTGCTTCTTAAGATAGGCCTGTATTATAATATACTTCCTTCTTAGAACCACTGTTGCTGCATCCCAAAGGTTTTGGACGATTGTGTTTTCATTTTCATTAGTTTCCATGTATTTTTTAAATTTCTTCTTTGATTTCCTGGTTGACCCATTCATTGTTTAGTAGCATGTTGTTTAACCTTCATGCATTTGTGGTCTTTCCAAATTTTTTATTGTGGTTGACTTCAAGTTTCATAGCATTGTGGTCAGAAAATATGCATAGTATGATCTCAATCTTTTTGTACTTGTTGAGGCCTGATTTGTGACCCAGTATGTGATCTATTCTGAAAAATGTCCCATGTGCACCTGAAAAGAATGTGCAGTCTGCTGTTTTAGGTTGGAATGTTCCGAATATACCTGCTAAATCCATCTGGTTTAGTGTGCCATTCAAAGCCATTGTTTCTTTGTTGACTTTCTGTTTACATGATCTGTCCATTGATGCAAGTGAAATGTTAAAGTCCCCTACTATTATTGTATTATTAGCTATTAGTTCCTTTATGTTTGTTATTAATTGATTTATATATTTGGGTGCTCCCATGTTGGGTGCATAAGTATTTATAGTTGTTATCTGCTTGTTGGATTGTGCCTTTTATTATTAGAAAGTGCCCTTCTTCATCTTTAGTTATAGTCTTTGGCTTAAAGTGTAGCTTGTCTGATATAAATATTGTTACTCCGGCTTTCTTTTGACATCCATTTGCATGATAAATATTTCTCTATCTCCTCACTCACAATCTGCAGGTGTCTTTAAATCTAAAGTGAATCTCTTGTAGGGAGCATACAGATGGGTCTTATTTTTTTATCCATTCTGACACCCTATGTCTTTTGATTGGAGTGTTTAGTCAATTTACATTCAAAGTAATTATTGATAGATACGTATTTAGTGCCATTGTATTATTTGTTAAGTTGTTGTTTCTGGAAATTTTCTTTGTTCCTTTCTAGACTTTGTCATTTTTGGTCTTTCGTTTGCACTCAAAGAGTCCCCTTTAATATTTCTTGCAGGACTAGTTTAGTGGGCATGAATTCCTTTAGTTTTTGTTTGTCTGGGAAACTTTATCTCTCCTTCTATTCTGAATGACAGCCTTCCTGGATAGAGTATTCTTGGCTGCAGATTTTTCCCATTCAGCACTTTGAATATATCATGCCACTCTCTTCTGGCCTGCCAAGTTTCTGTTGAGAAATCTGCAACTACCCTTTTGGGTCTTCCCTTCTAAGTTAAGGACTTCTTTCATCTTCCTGCTTTCAAGATTTTTTATTTATCACTATATTTTGCAAATTTCATTATAATATGTCTTGGTGTTGGCCTGCTTTTGTTGATTTTGATGGGAGTTCTCTGTGTCTCCTGGATCTGGATGTCTATTTCCTTCTCCAAACTAGGGAAGTTTTCAGTTATTATTTCCTCAAATAAATTTTCTGTTCCCTTTTATCTTCTTCTTCTTCTTCTGGGATTCCTACAATACAAATGTTATTACATTTGATGGAGTCACTGAGTTCCTTAAGTCTACTCTCATGTTCCATAATTCTTTCTGTCTTTTGTTCAGCTTCATTGTTTTCCATTATTCTGTCTTCTGAATCACTTTGTTCCTCTATTTCTTCTGGCCTTGTGTTCATTGCATCAAGCCTGTTTCCAATCTCATTTATTGCATTTTTTTCATTCCCAACTGATTCCATTTTAACTCTTTTATATCTTTGGTAAGGGTCTCCCTGTAGTCCTCCATTCTTTTCTCAAGCCCAGCTAGTATCCTTATGTCTGTTGCTTTAAATTCTCCATCAGGGATGTTACTCATATCTCTCTTGCTTAGATCTCTGGCCGTGACTTTATCTTGTTCTTTCATTTGGGATGAATTCCTCCATCTTGGCATTTTGTCTAAGTCTCTGCCTTCTTCTCTGTGTTAGAAAAGGCCATTATGTTTCTTGCTCCTGAGAGTACTGGCTTTATGAGGAAGAGGTCATAAAGTACCCAAGGAGTGTCTCTGATATGTGCTGTATGCACTCTCCTGTTGCGTTTTGCTTGCTCTATCCTTCAGGCCAGTCATCCGCAGAGGCTCTCCTTGCCTGCAGTGGGCAGTGTTTGGTCTTTGGCCTGAATGTGGTGAGTTTTAACTAGGTGTGCTCTGCTATGCTTGTTAAATGAGACCTGATACACTTCCATTAGAAAAGGATAAAGAAAGGGGGGCTAATCAGAAGGGGGAATGAAACATGAGAGACTATGGACTATGAGAAACAAAGGGCCTCAGAGGGGAGGGGGGTGGGGGAATGGGATAGACCGGTGATGGGTAGTAAGGAGGGCACGTGTTGCATGGTGCGCTGGGTGTTATACGCAACTAATGAGTCATCGAACTTTATATCGGAAACCGGGGATGTACTGTATGGTGACTAACATAATATAATAAAAAATCATTAAAAAAAAAAAGAAGAACTGAAGCCCCATAGAACTCTCTGGTCAGGAGACATGGCGTGGGCAGGGGTTTATGCTGGTCTTCTGGGGGAAGGAGCCCACTGTGCTGGGACTGAGGCAAGCTTGACTAAGAAGGACAGAGTGCAGGGTGTGGGCTTAGTGTAAGCAGGTTAGGCAGCCATTGTTGGCACTGTGCTGTTTACTGCAAGTGGCTCTGTGTTTATGCTGAAGGACAGGGAAGGGAAATGTTGCCAGCCAGCTCCTTTGTCCCTGGCGAGGCATTTCTGTGAATGCTGCTTCTCAGGGAAGCGCTCCAAGAAGAGCAAATAATCTTCCCCCTGTATGTCCCAGGTGTTTTTCAGATCACTGTTTCCCCACCATCTGCCTCTGTTCGCCTGCCTTCTCTCCAGGAGCAGTGCAGTGTCCCCCAGGCTCTATCCCAGCCAAACCTGCCGACTTTTAAAACTCCAGGCTTTAGGAACTTGGGGTGGTCAGGGGCTTGTGTTGGTCTTCTGGGGAAGGGGCCCACTGTGCTGGGACTGAGGCAAACCTGACTGAGAAGGGCAGTCAAGCCAGAGCACAGGGGTATGGGACTTTTGCCACTTCTTTTCTTACCTCTCGCTCATGTTGCTGCTGATGCTTGAAGTCCTCCTAACAAATAACAAAAGTTTTCTTTCCATGACAGGTTATAAGATCTCAAATGCAAATACTTGCAGGAGAGGTAGCATATATTCAATTTCCTATTATGGTACAAATGACTCTAAGTTATAAAAGAGACTAGTCAGTAGAAAATTGACTTAAGGTGTACAAAATGACAATGCCTACCATTTTACAGAAAGAACACCCAGGACTTCCTTTGGCCTATTTTTAAGTCTTGGACAAATTTTTCTGAAAGCTTGTGTCACACCTCTCTTGAGGCCAACAAGAACTCTTGACAGATAGTTTTCTACTGATATCAGAAAAGTACAAAAAGCTCCAAGGACATTAGATTGCCCCAAGCAGAAGTGGTGAAGAAAAGAAATGCAGGTACAGATGGGGATGACAAGGCACTGGGCTAAGAAACTGAATTGGAAACTAGAATCAACTGTGCTACCTGAGATCAGTCAGGTTGTTTCTCACCTTCAGCACCTAGAGCATTTGAGAGATACATGATGTCCAGCTATATCAGGATAAGGATGATTACATTCCTCTGGTTTTGTGTGTCCATGAAGTGACAGGCTTGTGGCTGTCCCCGTAATTTGACTCTCTCATGCTGAAGGGAAGAGGAAGTATAAATTGGTTGTCTCACCTCTTCTGGGATCTTTCTATTTTGGATATGTCCCCCCTCAGACAGGGTGCCCTCAGCCCATTGGGACTGCACATCTGAGCCATATCCTCTAAGACTTATCAGTTACATTGATACAGGTATTTTTTCCCATATGTCTGACTCTTGTACTCATATATCAAGTACAGGGAAGCAGAAAAGTATTATTTAATTATCTCCTGAAACCCAAACAATTACATTTTTACTTAGTCAAGTCTGAGACTGAGAAACTCAAAGAAAAATATTTTGATTCCAATATTTCCTTAATAACTGGAAGGCAGAAGATCCACAGAACACAGAACAAGCAAATAAAACAAAATTAGCCATCCTTCTGTCAAATTCCCCCAAATATTTTCTGTTCTTATTTTGTCTTCTCTGGCATTTCATAATTACAACCGATTTTTTAGAAAGTCCTTCCTTCTTTAGCTTCTTCTGCATAAAAAAAGGAAAGAAATAATAAAATATTTATTTTATATAATTTATTTAGAACTTAAGAAAAACAAATATGTAAAGATGGACCCTATCTTCATGGACATCCATGTCCAAGATGATACAGGAAATAGATGTATAATAAATAAGATTTTATAATAAAATGTGTGCCATAAGAGTGGTAAGAGAAAACTAATTTTGTTCTTGTTTTTCCTAGTTTTTAATGAATTTCTTCTAATTGTTTAATTTTGATATTTACTATCAAAACTTTTTCCAGGAAAAGCACTGAATGCACATATTATCAAAGTTGGCTTAAAAATGTTGTGGGAGAATTGTGACAGAGAAAAAGCAATATAAATTGCAAATGATATTCTACCCTGTTGTTCTAATACTCATATCAAATAATGTATTTTTAATCTTTTAAAATACAAGGTAAACGTTGGTAAGAGGTTACAAACAATTGGTCTATTTTCAAATGACATTACAATTAACTATTAATTTGAAGCCACTGCCAATATGTATGACACTTCAAGTTTACTTACAAAATCATAGTTAATAAAAATATTTTTTTTTACATTTTCATAGTGAAAACATAAATATTCCCATATATTTGTATTGGTTCAATTATTATATTTGAAAAATAAATTATAATATCTTAGATCACATTAGGGGTAAATATATCCTCTTTGTTCTTCTACTTGTTCATGGACAATCTATTTCAAAATACTTGTTATTTTGGACTTTCCAATTATTGTTTATATCAGATTTTTTTCAATGGTTAAGAAACTTCTGTTTTGCAAAGTTGTATTTTCCTCTAAGCCATATCACTGAGCTTACAAATTACATTTTAACTAATGTTTAAAAATTAGTTATTTTTATTAAAATAAAGAAATAAAACAAACTTTTTTAAGTACTAGTTTTATTTTCTAATGTGACTATTGTGTACTGGAATATATCTTTATTACCAAAAGTGATTGCCAAACCCAGGATAGTCTCTCATTAAGAACTCTTCTGGAGTTTTGTGAATGCAATATGAGATTTATAATAAGACTGAAATTTTGTAAGATCTTGTGTAGCCTGTTTCTAGATTGCTTGGCTTACTTGGCCAATATATGGGTTTTTGTACTGAATGTCCCAGTTGGATCAGAAGGAACTAGAAGGTGAAGCCTGAATTTGCCCATACAGGGCAGATAAAACAGTTTTTAATTTGACAACAATTGTTAAAAGATGTAAGAAAGCCTCTCTTTCAAAGCTCGGGAAACAGAATCTCAAGACGTCTTCAGATAGTCAAGAGTTATTGCTGGAATCAAAAGCGTCTTGCTCCCTTAGCCCTAACTATGAAGACAAATGGACTCTGTGACAGCTATCACAAGAATATGGCAATAGAAAAAATGTTTTCTACCTAGACCAGGCTATCCATTGTAAGTCAGACAGCAAGTATGAAGAGAGTTGCTACATCAGAAACAAGTTAGTGGAGAGCTTAGTTTTGGAAGAAAGAAAACCCACAATTAAGATCTGAGCAAGGCTACTATTGGCTCTGTGTTCTTGGGTAATTTAGTTAATGTCTCTGAGACCCACGACCTCATTTGTAAAATGATGGTTAACCCATCTTATTGCATTTGTGAGGATTAAATAAGATAATATGTGCTAAGCCCTTATTATAGCTTCTGCTACTTATGGTCAGTAAATATCATATATTATTTTTACTGTATAAATTATAACAGCTCAGAGAACAGAAGTAAAAGTAAAATTTCCAACTTGAGTGTTATTTGTGTCACACTTCTGCACTCCCAAATTCTGTTTATAAATTATTTAGAAAAGAATTGTCCTACAAAAAGGACACATCTATCCCAATAGGAATGGCATACCAGAGAACAATCCTCTCATTCTTCAACAACTGCAGGTAAAGCCAATCATTTCAACTGCCAACTGAAGCTTTCAGGTCCTCCTGGTATGATATCACCACCATGGACATAATCTTTACTTATGATAAAAAAAAATATCATCCAAGGCTACCAGAAACCTAAGTGCACACCATATACACAAAAAGGACAGATATAAGTATAAGGTAAATTATATATAGTTTACCAGAGAATCTCTGTAGAACCAAAAGTAACAAGTATGAGCTGGAAAGGAGGGTGACTGTCCCCTAGTACGATCAAAACATTAACCAGACATTGACCTTGGTATGAAGCTTCAGGTTTGAAAACTCAGCCCAAGTTTGGCAGGTTGAGTTCATGCTGTTCAAAGTATGGCATCATCTCGGTCTGGCTTGGCAAACCGGAATTATTTTCTGTGCCATTTCCATGCAATTTAGAGTGGCTTCCTTGTATGCTGTGTTGAGACTGATACACAGTTTGGATCTAAAGTCAGCTGGAAAGAGTGCAGGGATCCCATAGTAGTGTCTCCTTTGGGCCAAGAACAAAGGTGTGGCATCCTGGGTGTCAACTGTTTGACATCTCAGATCTCGGCTATATTTGGAAAGAGGAGATAGATACAGCAAGATGACTTAATGATCAGGTCATCTGCAACAGTGACTTGGAGGGAGAAGATGCTAATGAAGTATCAGCAGAGAAAGCAGAGTCAGGAAATGAATGGGTTTTAACTCAGGATCCAATGACCTATTCAGGAGGTGGCTTGGGAGAACTGTTATTTCATAGAACTAGGTGAGAAATAAAATGAATCCGCTGTGCAACGGTGTGCCAGGTCTCACCGAGGGGCAAGAACAGTTATTCAGTTGAGTGGCTCAGACATAGACAACATAAAATTAGAAGAATTATCACCATGGCTTAAACTCTGAAGATCGATGAATTCATTCTTTGGAAATCCAAAATTTTCACAAAATAATGTTCTGTAGTTCCTCACTTAGAAGACAAACACTGGTTTGAGGAAATTCAACATTAGCTTCTCCTGATGTTTAAGAGAACATTCTCAGAAAGACCAAAACTTACAAAAAAGGTAAAAGAGCCACCTTTTCTGGCGGTTCTAACAATTTAAGTGAGCCTAAGCTATCCAGTAAGGTCCCTGTCTTTTGAAAATCTCTTTCTAGAGGAAGAGCTAATTCTATTTTTTAAAATGTTCTTAAGGGCAATCATACCTTTAGTCACAAAGGTAGCTGGACAAATATTCATCAAAAACTGAAGATACGTTTGAGATTGTCCAACTTAATTTAGGACCTATGGGTACATTTGAAATTCAATCACCTGAAATGACCAAAGAATTAGGCAGGTTGCTGCGAAAGAAAAGAAAATCAAGAAAAAAAATACAGTATTCTTTCTTGATTAAAACCTTCCACGGTGTAGGGATAGAGGGAACATACCTCTATATCATAAAAGCCATCAATGAAAAGCCCACAGCCAATATCATTCTCAATGGGGAAAAAACTGAGAAGCTTCTCTCCTAAGTTCAGGAACATGACAGGGATGTCCACACTCACCACTGTTGTTCAACATCGTACTAGAAGTCCTAGCCTCAGCAATCAGACAACAAAAAGAAGTAAAAGGCATTTAAATTGGCAAAGAAGAAGTCAAACTCTCATTCTTTACAGATGACATGATACTTTATGTGGAAAACCCAAAAGACTACACCAAAAATTGCTAAAGCTCATACAGCAATTCAGCAATGTGGCAGGATATAAAATCAATGCACAGAAATCAGTTGCATTTCTATACAGTAGCAATGAGACAGAGGAAAGAGAAATTAAGGAATTGATCCCATCTACAATTGCACCAAAACCCATAAAATACCTAGGAATAAACCTAACCAAAGAGGTAAAGATCTGTACTCTAAAAACTACAGAACACTTACGAAAGAAATTGAGGAAGACACAAAGAAATGGAAAAACATTCCATGCTCATGGATTGGAAGAATAATATTGTTAAAATGTCTATGTTACCCAGAGAAAGCTACACATCCAATGCAAACTTTATCAAAATACCATTGACATTCACAGAGTTGGAACAAATAATACTAAAATTTGTATGGAACCAGAAAAGACCCCAAATAGCCAGGGGAATGTTAAAAAAACAACAACAAAAAAACCCCACTAAACCTGGAGGCATCACAACTCCAGACTCCAAGCTGTATTACAAAGCTGTAATCATCAAGACAGTATGGTGCCGGCACAAACAGACACGTAGATCAATGCAACAGAATGGAGAACCCAGAAATGGACCCTCAGCTCTATGGTCAACTGATCTTTGACAAAGCAGGAAAGAATATCCAATGGAAAAAGGAAAGTCTCTTCAATAAATGGTGTTGGGAAAATTGGACAGCCACGTGTAACTGGACCATTCTCTCACACCATACACAAAGATAAACTCAAAATGGATGAAAGACCTAAATGTGAGACAGGAATCCATCAAAATCCTAGAGGAGAACACAGGCAGCAACTTCTTCCACCTCAGCCACAGCAACTTCTTGCTATACATGTCTCCAAAGGCAAGGGAGACAAAGCAAAAACGAACTATTGGGACTTCATCAAGATAAAATCTTTGCACAGCAAAGGAAACAGTCAACAAAACTAAAAGGTAACCTTAAGAATGGGAAAAGATATTTACAAATCACATATCAGATGAAGAGTTAGTATCCAAGATCTATAAAGAATTCACCAAACTTGGGGCACCTGAGTGGCTCAGTCGATTAAGTGTCTACCTCAGCTCAGATCATGATCCTGGGGTCCTGGGATGGAGCCCCGAGTTCGGTTCCCTGCTCAGTGGGGAGTATGCTTCTCCCTCTCTTTCTCCCTCTGCTTCTCTCCCCAGCTTGTACTCTCTCTCTCTCTCAAATAAATAAATAAATAAATAAAATCTTTAAAAAAAAAAAAAGAAAAAGAAAAAGAACTTAGCAAACTCAACACCCAAAAAACAAATGATCCAGTTGAGAAATGGACAGAAGACATGAACAGACATTTCTCCAAAGAAGACATACAAATGGCCAACAGACACATGAAAAAATGTTCCACATCACTTGGCATCACGGAAATTCAAATCAAAACCACAATGAGATACCACCTCGCACCAATCATAATGGCTAAAATTAACAAGTCAGGAAACAACAAATGTTGGCAAAGATACCGAGCAAGGGGAACCCTCTTCCATTGTTGGTGGGAATGCAAACTGGTACAGCCACTCTGGAAAACGGTATGGAGTTTCTTCAAGAAGTTAAAAATAGAGCTACCCAACAACCCAGCAACTGTACTACTGTGTACTTACCCCAAAGATACAAATGTAGTGATCTGAGGGGGCACCTGTACCCCAATGTTTATAGCAGCAAAGTCCACAATAGCCAAACTGTGGAAAGAGCTCAGATGTCCAACAACAGATGAATGGATAAAGAAGATGTGGTATATATGTACAAAGGAATATGACTCAGCCATCAGAAAAGATGAAAACTTCCATTTACATCAGTGTGGATGGAACTGGAGTGTATTATTCTGAGCAAAATAAGTCAATCAGAGAAAAAACAATTATCATACGGTTTCACTCATATGTGGAACACAAGGAACAGCACAGAGGATCATAGGAGAAGGGAGGGAAAGCTGAATGGGAAGTCATCAGAGAGAGAGATAAACCATGAAAGACTCTTAACTATAGGAAACAAACTGAGGGTTGCTGGAGGGGAGGTGGGTGGAGGGATGGGGTAATTGGGTGATGGACATTAAGGAGGGTATGTGATGTGATGACCACTGGGTGTTATCCTCAACTGATGAATTACTGAACTCTCTATCTGAAACTAATGATGTATTATATGTTGGCTAATTGAATTTAAATTTAAAAAATTTAAAAATTTTTAAAAAAGAAATAATGAGTCCCATGAACCTGCCAAATAAAAAGCAAAATAAAACAAAACATATTATGTATAATAGTGTACAGAAAAAAATAAATTCCAAATATGAGGAGCCTCAAACTGAAAGCCACACACACACACACACACAAAAGAGAAATGTCCCTAATAAAATTGATGACCAAGAGAAAAGAATTTCCAAAATGCAGAAGTTGATTTTCAAAGGAGCTGCTTCTCATAAAGTAAATTCTAAATATCTGTGTTCCAGTGTGAGAAATAATGGGGATTTATTTATTTAATAATGGTTAGAAATTCTCTCGATCAAGCTAATTGTCATAAAAAAGGACGCTGCTTTAGATTCCAGAATGTTGCTAGAAACAGGATGCAAACCTATTTAGAAACACACTTCTCTAAGTCAGACCAATTTAAAGGGAAGTAACAGAACCCTAGCTTCTGATCTACTATGCCTTCATCTGTGAATATGTTTCAAGAGGTTCAATAGCAACTGGATTACAACAAATGTCTAGAGATGATGCAAGAGGGTTCCCTTCTGAGACTGAAATTCCAAACAATCTTCTCTTCTTACATGTAGCATGTTATCAGAAAGTTTGTCAAAAATCCAAAGTACTCTTCATAAAGAGACTAGACAATATTAGAAAAACCTAGTCTGGCAGAATGTATTTTCCAAAGTTGGCTCATTGGCTTTGTAATATGGCAGAAGGGATATTACATGATTTCTGAGGTGAGTTCATAAAAGGCAATGTGGTTATTGCTTGATCCTCTTGGGACATTCGTTCTTGGAATCAAGCCACCATGTTGGATGCATAAGTGAGGATTCAGATAATTTCAGTTCCTAGTTGTCAATTACCCCCAACCTTCAAGTTTTTCCAGCTACCACTGCAACATCACGGGGGAAAGACAAGCCATTTGTCTGTGTCCTTTCCAATTTCCTAAACAAAATCTCTAAACATAACAAAATGGTTGTTTTACAACCCTGGACCTAGGTGGTTTGTTATGCAACAGTAGTAACTAGGACAGATTTGAGCACCTCGAAGATAAAGTAGTGGTTTGGGAGTGAGCCTCTGGTGAAAGAAAGAGCCGAGGAGACTTCAACAGAAGCCTGAAGTGCCTTAATGGGGCTGTCAGTGAGGGCTTAAAGGAAAGTCAGGAAAATGCTGTTGGAAGCTGGAGGAAAGGACATTCTTTATATAGTAGGAGAAAATTTGTCAACATTAATACCTGAAGTATCATATAAACTGAGAGAGTTTCCTAATAAACTTAATGATCTAGTGAAGAGAATTTCCAGGTAGAATATCAAAAGTGAAACCAGGCTCCTTCTCACTGCCTATGTTAGAATATGAGACAGAGAGATGACCTAAAGAATGAACAATTAAATATAAAGGAGTCAAGAGCTTCTGGGTTCAAAAATAAAATTGTTTCTCTTTCTCAACCTCTCAAGACTTTGACTTATTCTCAAATTGAGGAAAGGCATTAGACCAAATACAGAATGAGATTCTGAGATTTTTGTTAAGACCTCAGAAAAATTTCAGGCAGTCTTAAACCCTTTAATCCCTTAAACTCTTTAAGATAGTCCTCTTTGGGATGCCTGGGTGGCTCAGTTTGTTAGGTAACTGACTGTTGCTTTTGCCTGGGGCTGTGATCTCAGACTCAGAGGATCAAACCCCACATCAGACTCCATGGTTGGTGCAGAGTCTGCTTGAGATTCTTTCTCTAACTCTACTTTTGCCCCTCCCCCTTCTCTCTCTCTCTCTCCAAAACAATAAATCTTTTAAATAATAAAATAAATAAAAATATTCCTTTTAACTATGTTAAGTGTGTGCCTCTTAGATCCTTTGCATTAAACAACAGAACTTTAAAAAATCTTAAGACCATTAAGGTAAAGAGATTTCTTATTCCCCCAAAATTTGTGTAACACTTATCTAAAGGAGTAGATTCTAAATGAATATACAAAAAGTCCACAAAGTTATTAAAGGAATTGGGTCAACTTAGATTAAAAGGGACAGAGATTGCACAAAATGAGAAGTCTTTTGATCTCTAAACTATTATGGGCAGAAAGAAGATAAGGAAACTACTCAGGTACAAACACAGTCTCCTTTTTATGGAAGAGGAATAGTGATTCAAAGTATAGATATAAGTTTTCAGGGAATGGAGTCCAGAGTTATGGAGAATAACTCCTAGGAATTAGCACTGAGCCCTAATCAAGGAATTGGCTACATGTGCCTAGCTAAATTTCAGAACTGCTATGGACCAGTGACTTTTGTGTGCTTCCTATTTTTCCTCTTTTAGTATAGGAATGCCTATGGCTTCTATCACCATTGTGGGTTTAAGGAGTATGCATGGAGGGGGTAGTGATGCAGATAACTAATCTCTTGAGTTCAAAGGTCTTTAGATCAAGTGGACCAGTAATCCAGAAGCTATGCCCAAGGAATCAATCTAAGGAGGCTCACCTAGACATTTAGGATCTGATATATATGACAAATGCTGAATTTGGGCTGGTGCCATGATGGAATGAGACTGGAGACCCAGTTGCCCCAAACAGAAAGCAAAATTTTAAAAATTAAAATTAGAGAGGGGCACCTGGGTCGCTCAATCCATTAAGTGTCCCACTCTTGCTTTTGGCTCAGGTCATGATCTCAGGGTCATGGGATCGTGCCCCTTGTTGGCTCCTCACTCAGTGTGGAGTCTGCTTGAGATTCTCTGCCCCTCCCTCTCCCTCTGCCCCTTCCCCCACTCTCTCTCTCTCAAATAAATAAATAAATAAAATCTTTAAAAAAAAGAGTAAGATGAAAAAATAAAAGGTATATAAGAGGTAGTTAAATGCCAAAGAACTAAATCATTAAGAAACAATTAAACAGAAGATAAAAGCATTAATAGTAATAGCTAATAATAAATAAGAGAGCTCAGGAAACTATGGGAAGAATAGACTGCAGAATCAGATAGACCTGGAATTAAATTTGTGCTCTCTCTGTCATTCCTAAGTTTCATGATTTTGGCACACCACTAAATATGTTATTGAATCTTAGTTTCCACAATGGCAACATGGAAATAATGTCTGCCTTGCAGGGTGATTGTAAGAATTTTTAAAAATATTAAATCTGTCCATGGCACCAACACAGTACCTGGCACAGAGCATCCCATAAATAACACTGACTGTTACAATAACATTTGAACTAGGAGCCTTTTCCTTTGCAAGTACAGCCGTGAAAATGGGGTGTTGGAAGTGCCCACCTGGAGTCTCAGGCTGCCCAGTTATGTGCCAATTCTAAATCGCAGTTAATAAGATTATTTCGTAACTTTGCATAGAACTAGGTCATTTTGCATAAAAACCTACCTACTGCACAAGGCTGTTGTGAAGATAAAATGTGGAAATTTGTGTGGAAAGTCCTTTGTAAATTATGAAATACTAAACAAGTATCAGGCATTATTCTTTTTTATCCTCATTAGTCTTCAGACCATTATTCACACAGCCTATTACTTCTCAGTTTTGGTTTGTTTGTTTGTTTTCTAACAGAGAATTTCTCACATACAAAAAAAATAATTTTGTGAGATAAAAAGCACGGGAATGGAGGCTTGTACATTCTCTTATGAATGTAATTTATGTTAAGCAAATAGTGCTCTTAGCTGATTTCCCCTTATGATGTCAATGATAGGTGATGTTTCTAGAATGCTTTATTTCATTGGGGCTTGAAGCATTTCACTTGCATCTTCAGCAAATTAAAGCTTTTATCAGAATATCTGTTATTAATTAATACTGTAATTGGCTTCCCTTTACTTCAGTTTGTAATTGAATCTCACATAGCAGCAAAAGCTACCAAATAAGAAATTGTACATCATTTCTCCCAACCTGTCAATTATAATAAAAAAGAGTTCCAAACCTCAGGGAAGCTGTTGGGATTCATGACAGGTCTTCAAGCAAATTAAAGTATTCTATCTTTGGATAATCCACAAATAACTGAAGACATTTTTTATATTAATTATTTCTCTTTTGAACCTCTCAAAACAATCTTCACAGGGAAAAAATTACAAAATTATAAATAAAATCATTAACACACAATGTTTTTTCCTAGGTGTATATCATTTTCAATCATAATTGATAGTAGAATTTAAAAATCTATATCACATTACAGCATGCCATTTTGTTTGCTGGAGTGCCAGTTATTTTAGTTATTTCTTAACTAAAAACAAATAAATTTCATGAGCAAAATTTTTTATTTAATGCCAATATGCTGAATGATATTGCTATCCACATTCTTTGTAATCTCTGTTTGCTAGCGGTGTAATACGTTCATTTAGTGTGTAGAGTAAGTGGGAATAGAGGATGCTCATCCCGTTATGAAAGGTCTGTGTGACAGGTGTTGCAGCCAGGACTGGATGCCAATTAATAGGGGTCTTTGCCTCTTTCCCAGGAACAGAATGCAGAACCCTCCAAGAGATGAGCCTCCTCTGTGAATATCTGCTGGGAAGTCTAGATTTTGATCTGGCCCATTGATTCCTCTAAGAAACAATGCCCCTGCCTCCCTGTCATTTCCTGGGTTAACACCAATAGATATGGGGGCGCCTGGGTGGCACAGCGGTGAAGCGTCTGCCTTCGGCTCAGGGCGTGATCCCGGTGTTCTGGGATCGAGCCCCACATCAGGCTCCTCTGCTAGGAGCCTGCTTCTTCCTCTCCCACTCCCCCTGCTTGTGTTCCCTCTCTCGCTGGCTGTCTCTCTCTGTCAAATAAATAAATAAAAATCTTAAAAAAAAAAAACACCAATAGATATGAAGTGGAAAAGGCACAAATTTGCTGAACAGATACACCTGGATTAGAGAAACAGACCTGTCACTTACCACCTGTGTTATCTTGGGCAAGCCCTTTAACAACTAAGCTCCAGGTTTCTCATCTGTTAAAATGGGAATAATAATAATAACCTAAGTATTTATGCGTGGAGAAGCATGAATAATGAGATGTGTTTTCAAGCACAGCAGACCGTAGGGTACTTAGTGCTAGCTAGTGAAAAAGCACATTTCCTTTGTATAAATATCTAACAAAGAGGGTTGTTTCCATCATGAAAATAAACATCCCAAACTATGTTGAATGGAATCCTATGCCCATCTTAAATTTATTGTCACTGTAGTTTTACTAAATCCTGGATCTTTCTACAACGTTGATGCCATTATATTAAAGTGAGCCAGAGGTTAGGGGCTCCTGGGTGGTGCAGTCGTTAAGCGTCTGCCTTCGGCTCAGGGCGTGATCCCAGCGTTCTGGGATTGAGCCCCACATCAGGCTCCTTCACTAGGAGCCTGCTTCTTCCTCTCACTCCCCCTGCTTGTGTTCTCTCTCTCGCTGTCTCTGTCAAATAAATAAATAAAATCTTTAAAAAATAAAAAATAAAAAAAAATAAAGTGAGTCAGAGGTTAAACAGAATAAGAATATCTCTGATTCCTATTTTAATTTCTTAAAGTCCAAGGATTTTATCATGTAGCCCAGTAGTTTTCAGTCTGAGGGGATTTTGCTGCACAGGGGAGCCTTTGGTAATAATGTGGAGACAACGTTGTGTTTCACAGCAGAAGGAGCACCTCTGGCATCTGGTGGGAAGAGGCCAGGCATGATGCTAAACGTCCTCTAGTGCAAAGAACAGCTCCCCACACAAAGAATTATATGGCCTAAGGTTCTAACTGTGCCAAGTTTGAGAAAATATACTATTAACCACTCCCATTAATTTACTCAACAAAGAATTATTAAACAACTATGGTATACCAGGCACTATGCTGTATGCCAAGATAAACTGAAAAGAGAGAAACAGGTCCTGAATTTAGAGTTCAAGTAGTGGGGAAGACAGACAATTAAGTAAGATATTGAACATAGGATATGGGGATATATTTTGATAGGTGAGAATAAAAAGTCCCCACACTTCTAGAAAAAAATTATTGTCTTATAGCCATGATAATGGAAAACCACAGAAATGGTTATTGTAAACCTTTCTAATTAATCAGTCACAATTCTATAGTCATGGAAACAAATCTAGAACAACTTTTAAACCTATCTAACTGATCAGTGACAACTCACTTCAGTGAACATGCCTCTAAAAGCCAAACAGTCACTGAGTCAGCAACCAGGTGAACTCATGCCAGGGAACTCACTTCTAAAGTTGACATCAACCCACTACTGCCTCGGTAGCCGACCAAAACACAAAACATGTTTCTAAATCTTATGTCAACCCACTTCTGGTTCTGAACCCATTCAAAATATGCTTCTGCATCCAGTTCAAACTTAATGCCCAAAGCTTAAGATATTGGAAGTCATGCCAAATCCTTAAAAAAAAAAACCAAAAAACAAAATATTGTACCACTGAAAATACACCAATAACTGCAAATTTTTTCGTATTAATCATATCCCTTCTGAGCCTCCAAAAACACTTCTTATTGAAAAAAAATATTTAAAAATCATAGCTACGGCGTGCCTGGGTGGCTCAGCCATTAAGCGTCTGCCTTCAGCTCAGATCATGATCCCAGGGTCCTGGGATCGAGTCCTGCATCGGGCTCCCTGCTCGGTGAGAAGCCTGCTTCTCCCTCTCACACTCCTCTTGCTTGTGTTCCTCTCTCGCTGTCTCTCTCTGTCAAGTAAATAAATAAAATCTTTTTTAAAAATCATGGCTAGAATTGTTAATGATGTTTTCTTCTAGGTTCAATCTCTTTTCAACCCAAGACACTTTGATAAACATGAAACACTCCCCATAACTCCAACCTTTCCCTTATAACCCCATTCTGATATATAACACTGCCCTACACAACATGCCACACATGAGGCCAGTTGAAAACTTCAGTTCTTGAAAGATTGGTCATCAATACACTATGTAAAAAATGGATGAGGAAAGGGAGGTTGGAGGGTGGAGTCAGAGCTGTAAGAGAGTTAACAGATAGTCCAGAGGAAAGAACATGGAGGCCTCAACAGAAGTACATGCATTCAGCATCAAAGCCACTTGGTGATTTATTTCATCAAGGAATAAAGAATTGGGAGGAGTAAAGGAATGGCCACATGACTCCCAGGTGGGCCACTGAGTGGTACCACTCACTGGGGGGCCAAATATAGAAGGAAGAGGGTGCTTGAGGAAAAGATGAGAACAGTTACAGATATGTTGAATTTGAGGGTTCTGAAGGACAAAATGGAGATACAAAGTAAGAAGGTGAATATTTAAGTATGATTCAAAGAAAAAAGTCTGGGCTAAAGTTACCGATTTGGGAGTTTTCACACATAGATTGTAACTGAAGCCATAAGAGCAAATATGCCAGCCAGGAGACCACACAGATAATCTTCTGCATTTGTAGTTAAAAAGCTGTGAAATAAGGATGAACAGTATGACACAGCAGATCAAGATACATAAAAGGTGCTGGACTTAAAATGATGAAAGAAATATGACTGGACAGAACCAGAGCCCTTTTAATTAAAGCTGACAAGGGACTTTGCCAATTCCCAAGCAAAGAAGGATTGAAATTAATATAAGAACAAATACTAAATTTAATTTTTAGTCAGTTTGTATATGTCTAATTTAAACCAAATCAATACATACTTATTTTGTGCATGAACTATGGCCTACATCATTTCAAACTGGGAATTTTTTATTAAGCAGTAAGTCTCTTGGCCATATTTTCAAAATTCCATACTACATTTCTTCTCAAAAGAACTGCCATGCCTCTCAAGAATTTCAGATGAAATCTGATGATTTGCCTTCTGCCTAGTTAGAAGTCTCTGCTAAGTAGCAGCCACCTGAATGATATTTCTGTGTCTTTTGTAAAATGTTGAAAGTATTATCTGCTCTGTCATCGGTGTTTCTTATGCAATGAGCAATTGTGAGAAATCCCTCCTCATCCTTACACTTTTATCCAGGTACTTAGGAAACTGTAATGAGGATTATTTACGGCTGTTTTATCCCCTTGACTTACCATGCCATCAGAGAACATTTCCAGATAAAAGTCTATTTGGGAACACTGAGATAAAGCCCCAAATATTTCAAGCCTATTCTGTTTTACATCCATATCTTAAATATATTTGGAGAAAATAATCTTTAGGGATTCTCACATATACATTGAGGTTACAGTCCAAATGCATTTGACCTTTTCTCAGGCAATATGTCTGCTTCATCCAAGGATAAATTAGTTGTAAATATGTAATTATCACCATGAAAATCCTAAGAGAAAATAAAATGCAACAAATTCCATATTGATCACCGTCTTCTACAGTGATAGGAAAGAAGCTTTTAGAAAACCTGAAGCATGTGGCAAGTGCGTGTGAGATGGCAGACAAAAGAGGTAGGAGAGTGGATAAAGAATAGGAATAGAAGGTGTTTTTCAAAATCGGCCACTGTTAAACCTCAACGAAAGAAGAAAAAGAGAAGCAAGAAAAGTATAGAAAACATTCATTTATTTTACAAAAAATAGTATTCACAGTAGATAAGAAGATAACAATAGCATCACAATTCCTGATGTCAGCACTCTTCAAAAAATACAAACCCCCAGAAAAAGAAATTAAGAAAATAGTTGCATTTACAATTGTACCTAAAAGAATAAAATACCTAGGAATAAACTTAACCAAGGAGGAGACAGACCTGTACTCCAAAAACTATAAAACACTGATGAAGGAAATTGAAGATGGCACAAACAAATGGAAAGATATTCCATGCTCATGGATTGAAGCAATTAATATCATTAAAGTGTCCATACTATCAAAATACTTTGGTATTTGCTATACCAAAGCAATCTACAGATTCAATGCACTCCCTATTAAAATACCAACAGCACTTTTCACAGAACTAGAAAAAAATAATACTAAATTTGTATGGAACCACTAAAGACCCTAAATAGCCAAAGCATTCTTGAGAAAGAACAAAGCTGGGGGTATCCGAATCCCAGATTTCAATATATACTACAAAGCTGCTGTAATAAAAACAGCATGGTGCTGGCAGAAAAACAGACACACAGATCAATGGAACAGAATAGAGAACCCAGAAATAAACCCACAATTATGTGGTTAATTAATCTTTGACAAAGGAGGCAAGAATATACGATGGGAAAATATCTCTTCAATAAATGGTGCTGGGAAAACTGGACAGCTACATGTAAAAGGATGAAACTGAACCACTTTCTAACACCATACACAAAAATAAACTCAAAATGAATTAAAGACCTAAATGTGAAACCATAAAAATCCTAGAGGAGAACACAGGTATTTATTTCTCTGATATCAGCCATATAGCAACAATTCTCTAGATGTGTCTCCTAAGGCAAGGGAAACAAAAGCAAAAATAAAATACTGAGATTACATTTAAAAATGCTTTTGAGCAGAGAAGGAAACCACCAACAAAACAAAAAGGCAACCTACAGAATGGGAGAAGATATTTGCAAATGATTGATAAGGGATTAATATTCAAATTATATGAAAAACTTAGACAACTCAACACCCAACCCCCCCAAAATAATCTGATTAAAAATGGGCAGGGGACCTGAAAAGACATTTTCCCAAAGAAGACATAAAGATTGCCAACAGACACACGAAAAGATGCTCAACATCACTAATCATTGAGGATATGCAAATCAAAACCACAATGAGATATCACCTTATACCCATCAGAATGACTAAGAAAAAAAAAAAAGACAAGAAATTACAAGTAGTTGGCAAGAATGTGGAGAAAAGGAAACTTGTGCACTGTTGATGGGAATGTCAATTGGTACAGCCACTATGGAAAACAGCATGCAGGCTCCTCAAAAAAAAAAAAAAATTAAAAAATGGAAATACCATATGACCCAGTAATTCCACTACTGGGTATTTACCCAAAGAAAATGAAAGCACTAATTCAAAAAGATACATGCTCCCCTATGTTTATTGGAGCATTATTTAGAATAGCCAAGATGTGGAAGCAACCTGAGAGTCCCATGGATGAGGAAGATGTGGTACACACACACACAGGAATATTACACAGCCATAAAAGAGGATGCGATCTTGCCATTTGCAACAACATGGATGGACCTAGATGTTGCCATTTGCAACAACATGGTATTAAGTCAGACTGAGAAAGACAAATACCATATGATTTCACTCATGTGTGGAATTAAAGAAACAAAACAAATGAATAAGCAAACAAAAAAACAGAATCAGAGCTTTAAGCACAGAACAAACTGATGGTTGCCAGAGGCTTGGGGGGCTGGGCAAAATGGGTAAAGGGGAGTTAGAGACACGGGCTTCCAGTTTGGAATGAATAAGTCTGGGGAGAAAAGGTACATCATATGGAATATAGTCAATGATTATAATGGTGTTTTATGGTAAGAGAGGCTAGCTACAGTTGTGGTGAGCACAGCATAATGCATAGACTTGCCAAACCACTATGTTGTACACCTGAAACAAATGTAACATTGTATATCAACTAACTTCAAAATAAAAAAAAAATACACTGGTGGGAGTGCAAACTAGTGCTGTCCCTGTGGAAAAGAGTATGGCGATTCCCCAAAATATTAAAAATATAATTACCATATGATCCAGTAATCATACTACTGGGTATTTACCCAAAGAATACAAGAACACTAATTCAAAAAGATATATGCTCCCCTATGTTTATTGAAGCATTATTTACAATATCCAAGTTATAGTTATGGAAGCAACCCAGTATCCATCAATAGATGAATAGATAAAGATGTGATAAATATACAATGGACTATTATTCAGCCATAAAAAAGAATGAAATCTTGCCATTTGCAATGACATGAATAGAGCTAGAGAGTATAATGCTATGTGAAAAAGTCAGAAAAGACAAATATATTATTTCACTCATATGTGCAATTTAAGAAACAAAACAAATGAACAAATAAGAAGAGCGACAAATCAAAAACAGACTCTTAATGATAGAGAACAAATTGATGGTTGCCAGAAGGGTGATGGGAGGGGGCTGAAATAAGTTATGGGGATTAAGAGTACACTTACCTCGATGAGCACTGAGTAGGGTATAGAATTGTTGAATCACTATATTGTACACCTGAAACTAATATAACATTGTATGTTAACTATACTGGAATTTTTAAAAGATGCAAACCTTTTCTGTGTGAAAAAGGGGGTTAATGGATACATAGAGGCAAACTCAATGATGCCAGCTTGCTAAAATAATGTATCTTTTTTTAATATTTTTTTTTAAAGATTTTATTTGTTTGACAGGATCCTGGGACCCCAGAATCATGACCTGAGCCAAAGGCAGACCCTGAAATGACTGAGCAATCCAGGTGCCCCAAAAAGAATGTATCTTGATTAACAAATTCTAGGCATAATATCAAAGGTGCTGACTTATGAATATGCAGAGAATACAAATGAATATTAATTCATCAGAAGCAAAAGTCTTAAATTCAGTATTTTAAATGAGTTTACATTTTTAAAAATTTTAATTAAATCAATCATGTATGTTTTAAATGCAAACATTTCCCAAATATATAAGCCACAATGAATTCAGAAGTCTTTTCTTTTGGAGTGATTTTTCTACTAATCCTGTATTGACTGATTTAGGATTTTTTTATTCTAAACAAGTGATGGAATTTTAATTTTTCATCAACAAATATTAGATACTTAAGATTTTATTGAGCATGGTAGCTTCCCTTTAATGCATAACTCTGCATTCTAACATGCAAGCCCATTTTATCACATAAGAAAACAAAATTCCTTAAATAGGACCAAATATTGTTCTCATTTTTCACTTGACTCTGTAAATATTATAATGAATACCTGATGTTTTTCCATGTTTGACATGCAGCATTTTAAAAAATCCAGTGATATGTGTATGTACATGTGTGTGTAACACATCATTCACTGGGTTAATTTTTTTTCCTTAATAATAAGATTTTTTCCTTAAAAATCTTAAGATTTTTATTAATATTTTATATAGTAAACTATATCAATTCAGTGCTAATTCTTTTTTATTGACATAAAATTGGTATATAGCATTATTTTAGTTTCAGGTGTACAACATAGTAATTTGATCTTTTAAGTCTTGTTACCTCCTGTCACCATACAATTAACCCCCTTCACCCATCTCACTGATCCCACCAACCCCCTTCCCTGATGATAACCGCAATCTGTTCTGTATCTATGAGTTTTGTTTTATTTGTTCATTTGTTTTGTTTTTTACATTCTACATATAAGTGAAATCATAAGGTATTTCTTTGGCTGACTTATTTCACTTATCATAATACCCTCAATTTTCATCCAAGCTATTGCAAATAGCAAGTTATCATTCTTTTAAATGGATGAATAGTATTCCATTATATATGTGTATATACATAATCTGAGAGCATGATACACCCAGCTTTTTCTTTCTCAAGATTGCTCTGGCTATTCAGAGTCTTTTGTGGTTCCATATACATTTTAGAATTATTTGTTCTAGTTCTGTGAAAACTGCCATTTTAATAGGCATTTCACTGAACCTGTAAATTGCTTCTAAGTCATGAGGACTTTTCAATGGTTAATTCTTTCAATCCATGAGCATGGCATATTTTTCCATTTACCTGTGCCTTCTTCTATTTTTTTCATCAGTGTCTTATAGTTCTCAGTGTTCAGGTCTTTCACTTTAGATAAATTTACTTATAGGTATTTTGTTATTTTTGATGCAGTTGAAAGTGGAACGGTTTTCTTAACTTGTTTCTGATAGCTCATTAGTGTATAGAAGTGCAACAGATTTCTGTATGTTAATTTTGTATCTTGTAACTTTACTGAATTCATTGGTTCTAACAGTTCTTTGGCAGAGTCTTCAAGGTTTTGTATATGTAGTATCATGCCATCTGTATATAGTGACCATTTTACTTCTTCCTTTCCAATTTGGATGGCTTTTATTTCCTTTTTTTGCCTAATTACTGTGTGTAGAACTTCTAATATTATGTTGAATAAAAGTGGCATGAGTGGGCATCCTTGTCTTGTTCCTGATCTTAGAGGAAAATCTTTTAGCTTTCCACCACTGAGTATAAATTTTTCATATGTGGTCTTTATTATATTGAAGAACAGTCCTCTATACCCACACTTATTGAGAGTTTTTATCATAAATGCATGTTGAATTTTGTCAAATGTTTTTTTCTGCATCTCTTAAGATGATCATATGATTTTTATCCCTCATTCTGTTAAAGTGGTGTATAACAATGATAGATTTGTGGCTGTTGAACCATCCTTATATCCATGAAATAAATCCCAGTTGATCATGGTGTAGGATCTTTCTTATGTACTGTTGAATTTGGTTTGCTAATATTTTGTTGAGGATTTTTGCAACTATATTCATCAAGAATATTGGTCTATCACTTTCTTTCGTGTGTGTGTGTATGTGTGTGTGTGTGTGTGTGTGTATTTGTGTCCTTGCCTGGTTTTGGGGGTTTGGTAATGCCGGCCTTATAAAATGAGTTTTGAAGCATTCCCTCCTCTTCAGTTTTTGGGAAGAGTTTAAGGAGGATAGGTATTCAATCTTCTTTGAATGTTTGATAGAATTCACCAGTGAAAGTACCTTGTCCTGAACTTTTGCTTATTGGGCTATTTTTGATTACTGAATCAATCTCCTTACTACTAATCAGTCTATTCAGATTTTCTATTTCTTCCTGATTTGGTTTTGGAAGATTGTATATTTCTAGGAATTTATTCATTCCTTCCAGGTTGTCCAATTTGTTGTTGTATAGTTCTTTGTAGTAGTCTCTCATCATTCTTTGTCTTTCTGTGGTGTTGGTTGTAACTTCTCCTCTTTCATTTCCGATTTTGTTTATTTGAGCCCTCTGACTTTTTTTCTTGGTGAGTCTAACTAAAGGTTTGGCAATTTTGTTTATCTTTTCAAACAACCAGCTCTTAATTTCATTGATCTTTTCTGTTGTCTTTTTAGTCCCTATTTCATTTATTTCTGCTCTTATCTTTACTATTTCCTTCTTTCTACTAACTCTGGGCTTCATTTATTCTTTTTCTAGTTCCTTTAGGTATAAAGTTAGATTGTTTACTTGAGATTTTTCTTATTTCTAGAGGCAGGCCTGCATTGCTATAAACTTTCCTCTTAGAACTGCTTTTGCTGCATCCCATAGATTTTGAAATATTGTATTTTCATTTTCGTTTGTTTCAAGGTATTTTTTTCATTTCTCCTTTGATTTCTTCCTTGCGCCACTGGTTGTTCAGTAGCAAGTTGTTTAATTGCCATGTTTGTGTTTTTTCCAGTGTTCTTCATATAATTGATTTCTAGTTTTATCCCACGTGCTCAGAAAAGATGCTTGATACAATTTCAATCTTCTTAAATTCATTGAGACTTTTTTTGTAGCCTAACATATGATCTGTTCTGGAGAATGTTCCATGTTCCCTGAAGAAGATGGTATATTCTGTTGTTTTTGGCTGGAATGCTCTGTATATATCTATTAAGTCCATCTGGTTTAATGTGTTGCTTAAGACCAATGTGTCCTTATTAATTTTCTTTCTGGATGATCTATTCATTGACATAAGTGGAGTATTCAAGTCCCCTACTATTATTAAACTGCTGTTAATTTCTCCCCTTAGGTCTGTTAAATTTTTTTTTTTAACAGATTAAGGTGTTCCTACGTTGGGTGCATAAATATTTATGATTGTTATCTCCTTTTGTTGGGTTGACCCCTTTATTATTATGTAATGTTTTCATTGCAGTCTGTTTTAAAGTCTATTTTGCCTGATATAAGTATAGCTATATCAGCTTTCCTTTAGTTTCCACTTGGATGGAAAATCTTTTTCCATCCCTTTACTTTGTCTGTGTGTATCCTTAGATCTGAAGTGAGTTTCCTATAAACAACAGATAGATGGGTCTTATGTTTTAATCCATTCATCTACTCTATGTCCTTTGGGGAATTTAGTCCATTTACATTTAAAGTAATTAATGATAGGTATGTACTTATTGCCATTTTGTTCATTGTTTTCCAGCTGCTTTTGTAATTGTCTCTATTCCTTTCTTTTTTTGCTCTCTTCATTTGTAATTTGGTGACTTTCCTTAGTATTATGTTTAGATTCCTTTCTCATTATCTTTTGTATATCTACTATAGGTTTTTGCTTTGTGTTTAGGCTGAAGTTCACATATAATAACAGCCTATATATGTAACAGTCTATTTTAAGTTGATAATGACAAGTTTAAACACAGTCTTAAAACTCTACATTTTTACTTCCCTCCTCTGCAGTGTTACATTTTGATGTTGTATTTCACTTTTATTTTATGTATCTCTTAACTAATTATTGTAGTTATCTTTTTAGTGCTTTTGTCTACTAGTCTTTATTATAGCTTTTTAAGTGGTTATTTCACTATCTTTACTATATGTTTGCCCTTACCAGTGAGATTTTTATCTTTTGTATTTTCTTGTTACTAGTTAGTCCTTTGTCTTTTCAACTTAAAGAAAACTCTCTAACTCTAGTTGTGGGATCAGTTTAGTGGTGATGAACTGTTTTAGATTTGGCTTGGCTAGAAAACTCTTAATCTCTCCTTCAATTCTGAATGATAACCTTGTTGGAGAGAGAATTCTTGGGAGTTTTTTTCTTCTCAGCAATTTGAATATATTATGACGTTGCACTAGGTAACTTTTACAATCAAATATACACTAACCTGTCCAGGATTTATGAAGCAGAAGGCTGACTAGAGCTATTTATCTTTCCAGATATAAATGTTGACTCTCATTTTCATGAAGATATTAGAGAGATGTAGGCGCTCCAAGGTGGCACTCTTCCCTAATTTATCCAGTCACAAGTACTTTCTAAATTTTACATTCCTTCAGCACTCAAAAACCAGTTTCCATTGCAATGTCTGTTAATTCTTTCTTCAAATATGTATTAAGCGCTTGTAATGTGTATGAAAGGCAGTAGGGCATATAGGTTAGAACCTATAGCTTTGACTTCATATGGACAATATGTGATTAAGCTCAACCACATAGGTCTTTGCAACTTCAGCTAAGTTGTTTAACTTCTCTAACCTTTGTTTTATTCATCTGTAGAGTGAGGTAATAATAAGTGTATTCCTATATACAGTATCATTTAATTATTATTTTGAAGATTAAATGAAATAAGGAATTTAAAGCTCTTAGCTCATGAGTTAAGAACTTAATCAGTGTTGGTAAATGTTCATATTATCTATTACTACTACTACTGTCCTGTACTTGGTTTACTAAAGAGGAAACCAAAGATAGAGAATAACCCTGTAAGTGCAGACCCTATAGAATCTCCTAGTCTTAAAGGAGAACATATCATACACAGATGAAATGTTAAATGACTAACCGAGTACCCCATATGTCTTTAAGACCCAGGAACATGAGGCTCACGGTTGGCAGCACAGTATAATGGCCAATATTGTAATTCTGCTGGGATCAATAGCTTCTTTTTAATTTCTGGTTCTAGTATTGACCAGACGTGTCACCTGAGGCTGGCTATTTATTCTTTCTGTGCCTCACTCAATGAAATAAGAGTACATCTCTCATAGGATCATTGAGAGGATCAAATGAAGAAATACTTCAATGAAGAAAGCACCTTTAAAAAAAAAAGACTCATTTATTTATTTGAGAGAGAGGGCATGCACAAGTGTGTGCACACACACAAGCTGGGGGAGATGCAGAGAGAGAATCTCAAGCAGATTCCCTGCCAAGCACAGAGCCTGACACAGGGCTTGATCCCAGGACCCATGAGATCATGACCTGAACAGAAACCAAGAGTCAGACACTCAACCAACCGAGCCGCCCAGGTGCCCCAAAGAAAGCACTTTGAGAGTGCACAAAGTATTTAGTAAATGTTAGTGACCATTACATACTTCTTTACATCCAGCTCAAGACTTAGCATAGTGATGTGCCAAAGATATTTGTTGGTTTGCTAGAAGTAATAGTATGAATACCAGACTATAGCCCTGTAACTATAATGCCATTAATTCATAACTGAAGTGGAAGGAGTCACTGTGGGCTACAGAAGTAAAATGGTGCTCCTACAAATATCCAATTTCTTCCATTTTCTAAGAAAAAGGGGGGGGAAAACCTGAGAGTTTGAAGAGAGGAAAGGGGACATATGAATAACAGCTATAAAGTGGCACATAAGGTAATATGATAAACTAAATATAATCCATTTATATTGGGTATCCCTGCCTCTAGGAGAGTAGCTTAAACTTGACTCAAACCCCCAACTTCTTGACTTGATTAAATTCAGTGGTGGTTCCCAAGCACTCTGGAACTCCGAATACCTTTATTTAGTGTTCTTCAAACTATACCCATTGTCCGATGACGCGTGCATCACCATTCTTTGAGGAAAACAAAAGGATGGAGGTTTTCCATGGCCAAATAGGTTTAGGAAACATTGATAAACAAAGTTTAACAGGTTTCTCAGAGGTTTATTTTTTTTTTTTTTGAGATTTTATTTATTTATTTGTCACAGAGAGAGAGGGAGAGAGAGAGGGAGAGAGAAAGTGCACACACAAACAGGGAGTGGCAGGTAGAGGGAGAAGCAGGCTCTCCACCAAGCAAGGAGTCTGATAAGGGACTGGACCCCAGGTTCCTGGGATCATGACTGGTGCCAAAGGCAGACACTTAACTGACTGAGCCACCCAAGCATCCCTCTCAGAGGTTTTTTGTTTGTTTGTTTTTGTTTTTGTTTTTATGTATACATAGGACTTCCCCCAATGTATTTGACCTAGGAATTCTTTTCTCACAGAAAATGGATCAATATCTTCTATTGCACAGAAGGAAATCGGGGATACACTGCTTTAACTAGAAGGATAAAACTTATTGGCAAAATAACAGGGAATAGGGAGACTATTTACATATCTGAAGAAAAAGAATTAATGTTTTGAATACCCAGAAATGCCAGAAACGTAAACAACCAGTTACATGATCCTTGCAGTGTATGCATTATATTGTGTCACCAAGATTTTATAGATGAAGACTTTAAAACTCAAAGATTAAAATTAAGTCACACAGCTAGTAAGTGAGGGAGGTAGCTGCTCCCACGGGTTAAACTACTTCTTAACCACCTAGAATTACACCTGGGAGAAAGGAAGGCTGACAAATGAAAAAGATTACTCCAGGGCATATGCATGCACACCTTTCATTTTTCCTTTTCATCATTTCACCCCCAAATCCACTGAGATTAAGAGAGAAAAGGTAGTAAGTCTTAATGATACAAGAAGTACAGAGCAAATGCAAATTGCTCTAAGAAAAAGCACCAGATGCCATAGAAAATATGATGTTCTTTTCACATTTTATGACCCAAATTCCTTTAATCTCCACGGAAAAAATTTCATAGCAGGTCCAGTGAGGTACATGAATAGTGAGTCTATATTTCAACGGTCCTGGTTTCCTTTGAATATGGAACCAGTAAAATTAAGACAGATTTTTTAAACTACACAGGATAGGAAAAGTACGGGGCTCTGGAATCCAGACTGAACATTTTTTCCATATGTATCCTGATATATAGACTTTACACATATGGATAATTAGTATGTTGTTCACTGAATATCTTCTAACTATGCCCACCAGATATAACACAACAAGTTACTTTTATAAATTGGTTATAGTTTGCTTATTGAATCAAAGGGACTGACACAGATGAATGATTTCCTGAGAGGCCACTACACTATTTTTCTGAAATAAGAACGTGCCAAAGAACTTTAATGACCCTGTAGTGCAGATTCCCTCCCCACAGAAAACCTAAAAGCTCAAAGGTGTATGGCCACGAGCAATGAAATTGTTGGGTTCTGGCCATTTTTGCAATACTCAGGGACACTGGTGTCAGACAACATTATTTCTCATAAGGAGCACTAATAATGTAACTTGTGACTTAAAGGAAGGTCATCCCTCTGAGTCAGCTCAGAGGATTTTCCAGAAAGGTGGCCTGGAAACCTTTGACTTACTGCCATCTCTGAACTTTTAAAAAATCTTTTGCCTTCTAGGTATCTTAAAGAAAACGAGACAATACAACACAGCTTATAGATTTGGGAACATTTCCCCACATAGAACACCGTCTTACTTGATCCTCACAATAATCTTATAAGTAGGTAAGGCAAATACTGCTATTCCCATGTTTAAGCTGTATAAGCTGAGGTTTGTCAGCCACAGTGAAGCAGGACTCCAGAGATCCAGTCCGGCACTCTTAATGTGACGACCTGGGGACTGGACATGCATAAACTGGAAAGCAAAGTGAATTATCACTGAGAACTGCACCTCATAAAATCTTTTGGTTTCTTTGCCTACATTTCACGTATATTTTTCCAAGACAATCAAACTTACACCGCGTTCGCAAAACACTAATTTTCTGACCAAAAGGTCATGTTCGTGTATCTACAAAGTAGATAACCTTATAAAGTGTTTTTTCTGTAGTCATAGTCTGAAAACAGCTCCCCCTCGCTGTCGTTGGAAGCATATATGCACCAAAGCTAAAACGCCGAGCTCGAGGAGTATTTCTGCTTTGCTCTGCACCGGCAGCTGGGCTCTAGCAGTGCAGAGTTACTAATTAATAGTTATTTGGTCTCGCTTTCTTCAGAGCGTCTCTTTCCTGGCCGGAGAGTGCATCTCTCTCACTCCCGAGCGCAGGGACCTGGCAATTTTTCGCTCCCATGCGCTGGACAGCGCTGCCCGAGTGGCCGCTCTCAGGCAGCTGCTCTTTGTCCATCCAGAGATGTCCCCACGATTCAGCAGTAACCAGACGAAGTCCCCACGGACTACTGTGGTCCAATTTCCGCCCATCCCCTCTGTGGGAATCAGGCTTTTCCCGGAGGAAACCCCAGGAATCCAGCTCAGAGAAATTAGGCACCCACCCCCAACTCCGGAAAACCAAGAGACGTTCCCTTTCTTGTTGTAGCTACACCCGCGGCATCCGGG